>NC_068452.1:28523071-28818071 GCF_023373465.1 Oncorhynchus keta | reverse complement strand
GGAGAGAGAGAGAGGGGAGAGGAGAGAGGGGAGAGGAGAGAGAGAGAGAGAGGGGAGAGGAGAGAGGGGAGAGGAGAGAGAGAGAGGGGAGAGGAGAGAGAGGAGGAGAGAGGAGAGGAGAAGGGGAGAAGAGAGAGGGGAGAGGGGAGAGGGGGAGAGGGGAGAGGAGAGGAGGGGGGAGAGGATAGAGGAGGAGAGAGGAGAGAGGAGAGGGGGGAGAGGAGATGGGGAGAGGAGAGAGTAGAGGGGGAGGGAGGAGAGGGGAGAGTGGGGAGGTATGAGAGAGGAGAGAGGGAGAGGAGAGGAGAGGGGGAGGCAGGAGGGAGGGGAGAGGAGGGAGGAGAGAGGAGAGTTGTAATGGTAGCACTTCTTACAAAGTGGGGATGACTCACTCCCCAGAGAATCAGAGCTTATATATATATATCAGAGCTTCATTTGACCTATATTGTCACAGCAAAATAATCATTCAGCAACAGGATTTAAGTGCTTAGTCCATAATGTAGCTGGAGCTGTGGTTAAGCTATTAGCTGGCCAAAAGTAGGCTACATGAAAAGTGTAATAGTGTTAATATAATTGTCTGTTAGATTGGGTTTTCAGTTCATTTATCTAAATAACAAAGCTCATCTGCATTGCTTGGGGTACAGGAAAATTCTCAGCAACAAAGAGTGATCAAATTAAGAACCTACATCTGTAAATGTGTAGACCCACGGTGTCACTACCATTCTACTAATAAGCTTTTCCAATATCAAGCTTTTCTGAGAACTGTAGACTTAATGATGTTTTTTTGGCCCTAAAACCTGAATTTGGATTAAAGTGAAGGGAAAAACATGTTTATTTCTCTCTATCAGCTGGCTTTTAGATGACAGATGAAGCATGACCTTGTGTGCTGCTCCCCCGTGTCTCTAAAAGCCTTTCTCTGTATGATGAGGGCACTAATGGATGGGTGAGAGAGGGGTGGGAGTGGCAGCTGCTGCCTGGCAAAGGCTTTGTTCTGTTTTTTCAGAAAAGGTACACCTTTGTGTAATCAATAGTCCCAATTAAAACGAGTGCCTTAATCAGAGGTATACTTTGCAACACACAGAACAGATAAGGGTCATATTGAATCTAATGTCAAACTACACCTCCAATGATTTGCTCTTTGCTACCACAGATGTACCAGCACGGCCGGGACCTGTGTGAGAGCCTGTGGGGGGACGCCTTCATGACGGTGGAGGATGAGGAGGAGGAACGGGAGGGGGGTGAGGGTATTAGCAATGGTAATGGTGGACGTCCCTGTGGATGCCTGACCCTCAGCCCCTCGGACAGGGAGGTGATCGCTGCCCTCAGGGCCCTGGAGGAAGACCCAGAGGAGCTGGACACCACCAAGAGTGGCTTGCCTCAGTATCGTGCCCCCTGCCACACGCAGCCCCAGACCAAGCCTGCCACACTGCCCCTGCAGGCGCGGAGGAGCAACGGCAACATTGTGATGCGGAAACGCTCGGTCGTGGTGGATGATGTGGAGGGCAGTGGGAGTGGGCTGTAGATGAACTGACAGAATCTGATCTCTGAATCTGTAGCTCTGTCCCCAAGCTGGGGTTGTCATATCTTGCTCCTATAACTAACCTTACCTCACATACTGTACCTCTCACGACTCACCATTATAACCCATCAATCAAATGTTGCTTAGAGACGCTCCATGTTTTGAAGTATTACCAAACATATAAATCATTATGACATGACATGCCCTTAACACTGTGTAAATAATGTACGAATAGTGACATTGACCGTAACATTATTCTGAAAGGTTAAACAATCAACAGCTACAATCAAAGTGTATGACATCATGTTGTATTACAGTCTGTTGTTACATGGTACTTGGCCCAGGGACTGCAGTTGAGAATTAGCCGGCTGGCTAAAACTTTTATACAGTAGTAATGTTGATTAATGTCCCCTGTCCCTGTAAAAGTAAATGTAATAAAGTAAAGTAGTTGCTAAAACAGGTGACACCATTCATGATCGCCATCAATGTTTGGCATGTAATTGTCAGTCATGTAAGCTCATTATTAACATATGTAGTCTTGCAGCTACATTAGTAGGCCTACAAATGAAAATATCTATCATCTTGTGAGGTGCCTGGGACTGCCTCGGTACATATTATACTGTAGAGTTGTGTTTACCCATCAGTGGACTGCAGTAGTTTCTAAACTGTATTGTGTAACTATGCCATCAGACGAGGCATACAGGAGATATATACATATCCATACTGAAGCGTCCAAAATTCCTCTATTCCTCAATCCTAAACACCTTTTTTTAGACATACCTGTACAACTGTCAACATGCTTGGCATATTTAACTGTCGTGATATAACGTAATGTACTACTGTTTTCTTGTCATGAAATGTTTGAGAGTGGAGGAGGGAGGTAGGGTGTGTGTGGTGCACAGCCACATCATTAGAGTGGTTGCCATCCTGCAACCATAGGAGTCAGATGTAAAAAAAAAAATGATGAAGTATTCTTTATAGCTGGGGGAAGTCTTGAATTTCAGAAAGAGAATCTGCGCAAAGGACAGACTTAGACTGCTGATGTAGAAACATGACTCATGCCAGTAAGGCTTTTGTGTTAGTATGATAATGCATTGGAACTCTATTCAGGCAATGTCATTCAAAATGCTGTGAAGTAGAATTAGAGCCAAACTCTATAGAATGTCTATAGAATGGAGGACCAAAAGGGAACCTGTTTGTCTGAGTGTGACATGAATACCTATTTTGGGTTCTTTTGTTTCTTGACATCCTCAATAAACACTGGATTTCAAAATCATTCCATTGGTATTTGCTATTGTGTTGTTATTAGAGCCATTGCCAGATCAAAAGACATAGCAAATACGTGTTCTGTGTTCTCCATGTGCAGCACTGTCCAACCGTTTGACCTGTCACCTCAGGATAAGAACACTGTGTATTCCAGGGATGATGTCATCACCCAACACGGCCGAAGGGTCGGTCCACCTCTGATGTTCTCACCAGTCCAGCTCAAGCAGGCAGACAGCTTGACAGTTTGATTATGGGAGTGAATAAAAATAGTATATGTATTGTTCAAATTACAAAGGCACCACATCAGAGGTTAAAGCCATCAATATGGTTGTTTTTGTGACACTCAAATTAGTAGTTTGAGAGAGTGTGTGTGTGTGCACGTGCATACGTGCGTGTGTGTGTGCGCGCGTGTGTGTGTGTGCAATTGCAGCCTGCTCCACCCTCTCCAATTCTCCTGCCTATTATCAAGGCACACTCCCTTTGTTCTTCTGTATAATTCCCAGGATTGATAGATCATGTTTCTGCCCATGTACAATACATTACGGCAAGATTATAAATATGTACAAGCAACTGCCAAAATAATGGAAACACTTGAATAAATGAGGGATTGAAAGGATATTTGAAAGCAGATACTTCCACACAGGTGTGGTTCCTGAGTTAATTAAGCATTTTAACATCCCATCATTCTGGGCAGGCCATTATTTTGGCTAGCATAGCTATGCCCCCATTGGATGACAATGCCCCTATCCACAGGGCACGAGTAGTCAATGAATGGTTTGATTAGCATGAAAATGATGTAAACCATATGCCATGGCCTTCTCAGTCAACAGATCTCATCCCAAATTGAACACTTATGGGAGATTATGGAGTGATGCCTGAGACAGCATTTTCCACCACCATCAACAAAACACCAAATGATGGACTTTCTCGTGGAAGAATGGTGTTGCATCCCTCCAATAGAGTTCCAGACACTTGTATAATTTTTGCCAAGGTTTATTGAAGCTGTTTTGGCTCGTGGTGCCCAAAGCCCTATTAAGACACTTTATGTGGGTGGTGTTTCCTTTATTCTGCCAGTTACCTGTAGCTCTATATCATTTTACACAGCGGGTCTGTAGACTCTGACAGGCCTGTTTTTCCCCTTTGCGCTTTATTAAAAATATTGTCAAGGGGCAGTGTCATTGAACTCCAGCAGTAGAATACATTGCTTGTCAAATCATTGTTCAAAATCATTAGGCCTGTCTATGCTTTATTGCTTAAAGGTCTAAGCCGGTGATACCATGGATCATTTAGCTATTTGATATTTGATTTAGAATTGTATATTGAATTTGGCCTTTACTACTATAGCCCATAGAAACACGTTGAATTACGCATTCATAAATGGCAACAACATAATAGAGTCCAAAAATAAATCACATGGAATAAGGTTTTGAAGTGTCTGTCCTAAAAGTTCAAAGATGGTACATAATAATTGTAGTCAGTAGACACTATTTGTTTTTGTTTTTTAATTTTACCCCTTTTTCTCCCCAATTTCGTGGTATCCAATTGTTACTATCTTGTCTCATCACTTCAACTCCCGTACGGGCTCGGGAGAGACGAAGGTTGAAAGTCATGCGTCCTCTGATACACAACCCAACCAAGCCGCACTACTTCTTAACACAGCGCACATCCAACTCGGAAGCCAGCTGCACCAATGTGTGGAGGAAACACCGTGCACCTGGCAACCTTGGTTAGCGCGCACAATTTTGACATTTCTGTGCATTCTCGACAATCGCTAATCAACATCGAAAAATAGCACGTTTTTTCTGCGAACCTGCACATCATCATCTTCTGTCTTTCGTGGCATCAATGTGATTGGTTATGTCAGGGGAATCGGTGGTCCAGTAGTCTAGTGTATGTCAAGCGATCCTGGGGAGCTTTGTGTTCACATTGTCCTAAAAAAATGGGAACAGGACTATAAAATTTAAGCGAACCTGAACTCAGACCAACGAGTTCGGTTCGCTTTCTTTGAGGTCCTTTGGAGTATTCACACTACACAAAATAATAAGCGAACTGCACTGAGTTCACACAAATCGGATGGCAGTCTTTCTGACGCTTTTGCACAAAATAGTTAACAACATCATCTGGATATGTATGCAACAAAAGTTCAACATTCAGCTTCTGCAACCATTTCTGTCAACGCATACAGTTTGACGCATACGTTCGATAAATCCAGCATATGCACCACACCGAACGCACTGCAACTGCCTCTGCAACGCAATGCTGCAAGGCAAACGCTGCGTTTCATTGGGAATTAATGTAATTGTCGCCACCAGACAATTTACATTGACCCCCCCTTTTGTACAGTGCTGCTACTCGCTGTTTATTATCTATACATAATCACTTCACCCCCACCTACATGTACAAATAACCAGTACCCCGCACACTGACTCAGTGCAGGTGCCCGCTGTATATAACCTCATTATTGTTATTCTTATTGTGTTACTTTTTTATTATTACTTTTTATTTTAGTCTACTTGGTAAATATTTTCTTAACTCTTCATGAACTGCACTGTTGGTTAAGGTTACTTGTTGTTCTCGGCACATGTGACTAATAAAGTTTGACTTGATTTGATGAATTCTGGTGTACCAAAATGACATGGTGTGTTCGAAGCATGAATCCTTGATGGGTGCACATCCCGGTCTATAGTTATACATGAAATGCCATGTTCACTTGCTGGTCGGAACTAGGAAACTCAGACATTTTTCTGAAATGTGAACTATACTTAACAAAAATATAAACACAACATGCAGAAATGTTAAAGATTTAAGTAAGTCGCTCTGGATAAGAGCGTCTGCTAAATGACTTAAATGTAAATGTAAATGTTAAGAAGTTAAAATCAATTGAAATAACATCATTAGGCCCTATCTATGGATTTCACATGACTGGGCAGCCATGGGTGAACCTTGGAGGCAGTGGTGTAAAGTACTTCAAAGTACTTCTTAAGTCGTTTTTGTTGGAGTATCTGTACTTTACTATGTATTTTTTTGGCTACTTTTACTTTTACTTCACTACATTCCAAACGAAAATAATGTACTTTTTACTCCATACATTTTCTCTGACACCCAACAGTACTCATTACATTTTGAATGCTAGCAGGACAGGACAATTGTAAAATTCATGCACTTATCAAGAGAACATCTCTGGTCATCCCTATTGCCTCTGATCTAGCTAAATCACTAAACATAAATGCCTCATTTGTAAATTTTGTCTGAGTGTTGGAGTGTGCCCCTGGCTATCTGTAAATTAAAAAAAACAAGAAAGTGGTATGCTTAAGTATATTTTAGCAATCACATTTACTTTTGATACATAAGTATATTTAAAACCAAATACTGTTCGACTTTTACTCAAGTAGTATTTTACTGGGTGACTTTCACTTTTACTTGATTTTCTATTAAAGTATATTTTCTTTTACACAAGTATGACAATTGGGTACTTTTTCCATCACTGCTTGGAGGGCATATGCCCACCCACTTGGCAGCCAGGGACAGCCAATCAGAATGAGTTTTTCCCCACAAATGGGTTTTATTACAGACAGAAATACTTCTCATTTGATCTTGGCAAGTGAGAAATGTTCACTAACAGGGATGTAAAACAAATGTTGACGTTTTTGAGAAATAAGCTGTTTGTGCGGTATGGACGTTTTCTGGTATTTTTTATTTCAGCTACTGAAACATGGGGCCAACACTTTAAACGTTGTACTCATATTTTTTGTTCAGTGTAGTTGTAGTTATACACGTGCTGCGTTAAACGAATCAGCATGTCTGACATTTCCGAGTTTCCTAGTTCCGATTAGGACGTGAGTGCGGCATATCCCCCCCAAAAACAGTAGCCTAGTAGGAAGATAGGCAGAAACGGTTTCTCCTATAGAAATCCCGATCACGCTTTTGTAGGCGATGTCATGGCGACGTTTGCTAGCTAAAAGCTCATGAGCAGAAACACGTAATCGGGTCTAACGGTCTTCTCACGCCGAACTGCGCATGTGCATGCCGTCAATTCAAAGCCACACCTTGGATATAAAGTTGTTTTTGACGAAAATGTAAACGTGTCAGTTTGACACTTTCACGAAGTTCAGGTAATAATATGTTAAACTACTTAAGACATTGGCTCGAATCGAGTTTGTGCCTTCATATTTACAAAATTAACAGCAAAGGAAGAACTTTTTAGTTCTCTCATTGACTTCTCAAACTCCAGCCTCGTCTGCTTGGTCATTTTCCCGGAAGTCTCGCGATGTTGTGTCTCTGGGTTTAGAAACTCCGTGCTATACATTTTCCACGATCTGTTGCCACTTGATTGTGCACTTTCTTTGACACAAACTCAGACACCTGTACTATTTCTTATTACTTGTGTGGCGGTGACCTAAGCAATAGCATTTGTACCTCTACACTCTACTGACAGTCAAAATGACACTATCAAACTGCTGACAGACTAGGTGGAGTAGGCTAGACTGTAGAGATGGGTAATAGATCAGACAGCCTAAGCTAGTTTGGTTGTTGGCTGTGTGAACTGCAGTGTTATTTTATTAGGCTATTGTAGACTACACGTTTTATCTTACAATGTTTGGAATGCAGTAGATTGATAGAAGAACAGTTTATCGGAAGTTCATGTTTCATGCGCTGTCCATGTCTCTCTCCCCCTCCTGTGCAGGATCAACACAGAGAGGAAAGACAGAGGTCTGGGCCCTATGAAGATCCCTCTGCTGGCTGACCCCACCCAGGCCATCTCCAGGGACTACGGAGTGCTGAAGGAGGATGAGGGCATAGCCTACAGGTCTGTTACCAAGCTCTGGGACAAGTCTTATAATCCTATTCTCTCTCTCTCTCTCTCTCTCTCTCTCTCTCTCTCTCTCTCTCTCTCTCTCTCTCTCTCTCTCTCTCTCTCTCTCTCTCTCTCTCTCTCTCTCTCTCTCTCTCTCTCTCTCTCTCTCTCTCTCTCTCTCTCTCTCTCTCACTCACTCACTCACTCACTCACTCACTCACTCACTCACTCACTCACTCACTCACTCACTCACTCACAGCTGCCCATTTCCTGACCTTTATAAAGTGCTCAGCCCTAAACCTGTTCTAACCTTCCTCCAAACTGCCCAGAGGTCTGTTTGTGATTGATGACAAGGGCATCCCGAGACAGATCCCCATCAACGACCTGCCAGTGGGGTGCTCTGTGGATGAGACACTGCACCTGGTGCAGGCCTTCCAGCACACTGACAAGTTTGGAGAGGAGGAGGGGACAGAGAACAGGTTGGGCATTTAGAGTAGGATGTGCAGACATCTCAGGACATGGCAGGAAACTCATATTGTTAGGCACCAATAGACCTCCATTGTATGCACTCTAGTGCTACTTGACCTCTAGCCCCTCTTCAGCTCAGTTCCCATTCTTATTAGAATATACAGTACATTTAGTGAGCAAATGTGTTTGATATACACTGTATGTTCACAGGGCAGATGTGTGACTTGTTTTTTCTCTTTACAGTGTGCCCAGCAGGATGGAGACCAGGGAGAGACACCATCGTCCCAAACGTCCAGAAGAGCAAGGAGTTTTTCTCCAAACAGAACTGATCCATCCACACCTCCTTAGAGGTGCTACGTCTATACAGGGTACTAACTGAGCACTTACTGTTGTTAGCTGGATCGCTGACTGACTGAGTCTGCTGATCGCATTGATTCTGTGTAAACTACACAGTCAGTGGGGATGTGTTTTGTGAGACTTCTTGAAAATGATATATTATTTGTGTATTAGGCTTGGTGTTGGTTCCATCATCGGGCTTATTTTACTGCTGTTCTCTATTCATTTTTAATTATCACATTTTTATTTAACACTTATTTTTTATTAAAACTGCATTGTTGGTTAAGGGCTTGTAATTAAGCATTTCACTGTAAGGTTGTATTCGGTGCAAGTGACAACTAACATTTGATTTGATTACAATTCAAACAGTGCTATGTGAGTCTTTTCAAATCAAATCAAATGCATTTGTCACATACACATGGTTAGCAGAGGTTAATGCGAGTGTAGCGAAATGCTTGTGCTTCTAGTTCCGACAATGCAGTAATAACCAACGAGTAATCTAACTAACAATTCCAAAACTACTACCTTATACACACAAGAATAAAGGGATAAAGAATATGTACATAAAGATATATGAATGAGTGATGGTATAGAGCGACATAGGCAAGATGCAGTAGATGGTATCGAGTACAATATATACATATGAGATGAGTATGTAAACAAAGTGGCATAGTTTAAAGTGGCTAGTGATACATGTATTACATAAAGATGCAGTAGATGATAGAGTACAGTATATACGTATACATATGAGATGAATAATGTAGGGTATGTAAACCTTATATTAAGTAGCATTGTTTAAAGTGGCTAGTGATATATTTTACATCAATTCCCATTATTAAAGTGGCTGGAGTTGAGTCAGTGTGTTGCCGGCAGCCACTCAATGTTAGTGGTTTTGTTGATGAACTTGAATGTTAATTAAAAAAACATAATTTATAGCTACATTTTTCTCTAGTTTTGTAGTGATGAGGCATTTGGAAGTTGCTTTTGCCTTTTTAAAGAAAATATAGTTTAAAACCATGTGTTTTATTCAGTACTTTTCTATTGGAGTATGACATTAACACTGGTATAGAGTTAATAGTAAGCTTTAGTTACTAACCACTAGATGGTGCTATGCACACATTCAACAAGCAATGTCTCTGTTTTTCTGGAACACTGGTTTTGTATAGGTTTTGTTTATTGATATGATACAAACAAATTCGTTTTAAAGAGCAACTGCCCCTAAAAAACAACTTCTCATTTAGAAAACAGCCTATGTGGCATCGAGTCAGAGACATTTATTCTGCTGTCTAAATTTAGTATAATGTGTAAATAGAATAATTTTGGTCGTAGTCTCATCCAAAACTGAGTTTTGTGGGACTTGTGGTCATGACTGCATCACCATGTAAACGAAGGTTGGGTTTGTTTCAATCCTGCCCACAGCTGGCAGCACACAAGTAATCATTCATTAGGAGTGCAGCTGCATGTGACCCAATTGTAATGCCTGTGCTTGGGTTGACTTTGGATATACTGTACCAATAGGGCTAGTTAGGGACCATTGCTAAATTACACAATGTAGATAGGACAATATGATAAAATTCCAATAGCTGCAAATTTTAATGACTTAATCACCTCAAACCAACTATAAATTGTAGAAATGATAATACAAAAATGTAAAGCATGACGAGAACTAAAAGGTGTACAACATGAAAATATTCACATTTACATTGTGTAGTTTATTGACAGTCCCCAATTTGCCCTAACCAACCTGATCACAGTCGGACACCAGTCGGCTGAAGCTAATTGGCTAAATAGTTTGGTTAACTCATCCCACCTGCGAACACACACACATCAAACCACACCCTGATATCAACTCATACTTTGAATTCAGTCATGGCCGTTAGCATTTCTTAATTAACCTAATCTAAAACGAGACCAGATCAGGAAGTGTAGTTGCCCTTTTAAAGTTTTAATATTATAATATATTATAAACATTCTCTGTTTTTGAATGACCCCACTTGTTATGACCAAACTGCTTCTTGTATCTCCCAGGGTGATAGTGAACCCTGCATGTCTCAGAAGAGGTTATAATCTGTTCCCTGTGTTCCAGAGGTCATTCATGGTGAGCTGAACACTTTACACTGCATGTCAACTCCATTTTTTACAACTTAACTCACTCCTCTGGTGACACATGGGACTGAGAAACCAGACATTATGTAGACTCCTACTTATCACAAATTGACTGTCTTTAAAAGATTATGGGATTACCTCCCTCGGTTTGAGATAGATGGAAAAAGCTTGTAGTAGTGTTTT
The DNA here is from genome assembly GCF_023373465.1 of Oncorhynchus keta. Lineage (NCBI taxonomy): Eukaryota > Metazoa > Chordata > Actinopteri > Salmoniformes > Salmonidae > Oncorhynchus > Oncorhynchus keta. The sequence continues at coordinate 28,807,398 of NC_068452.1, read as the reverse complement.
AGACGATTCCTATTGAGTACCTATGTCGCCTTTACATATAAATTCAGCATGCAAAATCCCATTCAATCTGCATTGTCCTACGTAGGCCTAAATGTCTCTGAAATGAGTTATGTAATTATTGAAAGAAGCTCAGATGGCCATGGTGAGGTGGGAGGAATATGTATGATGCGAGAGAAATGTGGGAGATGGAGCGAGAGAGTGAGGCCTGTAGGAGTGAAAGGGGGCTAGAGGGGAGGAAAATAAACCCACCCCAGATCTTCATACATCATCACCTGCATCACAGATGTTCCCACAGACACTGATGGTTGTGGGCTGTGGTAGCAAGAAGCTGAAATGGGCAGGTTGTGCGTGTGTATTTATACATATTGTGTAGGCCTATACATAAATAACCATGTTAACATCATGTTTTTATGTATTTCCCCCTTGGTGGGATCTGAGAAATCAAGTATCCAAAAAACATTGGTTCCATCTGGCAATGGAACATTTACACTCCCACCAATGTGTTAAGAAGTGAAAACAATAGAAGAGTACAAGAAATTGGTATAGGAAAGAGAAGTGTTAAATTAGGACACCTTAGCTCAACTATCACATTTTAATTATGTATGTGTTATAACAAAATAAATAAATAGAACATCTTACAAGATTTTTTTTACTAAAACACAAAAACTGCACTTGTTTTTATGAATACTAGTAGGACTATTTAAACTGAAAGATACACAAATGGAATACACGTAGGTGTCGTAGCTGATATTTTCCATATTGGGGCATAAAAATTTAAAAGATTTAACCTCTCTCCAAAACAGCTGAGGTGAGAAAGTGTGTCAAAACCCCAGCGTTCAGCGATTCTTTTGAAGTGGTTTTCTTTTATTTTCTTCTCAAGTGTGAAGGTTGTGGAGAGCAGACTGGCTGCTGAGTTGTTTGCCTAGCTGGCTGCGGTAGCCTACATCATTAACTGCTTAACAGGACAGAATTCCCCTCCTGGTTTCCTGAGAACAGCTTGTGCATACTCAATAACTCCTCTGTCTGCCAAAGACCGCAAAACAACAGGAGTTGCAACTGTTGCCAACTTCGAAGGGCTTGAATTTAAAAAACTGTTTGGATAAGAAGTTAATGTATGATGACTAATCCTCAATTAACTAGACTTTAAATGGGACTTTTCCCATATCCCTAACTCAATTCAAAGAGAACAGGGCCTCACATTTCTGATGTCCCCACAATGTTCTTGTCCTTGGCAATGCCAACCCAACCATACACACAGATGCTCTCACACACCAGATGCCCACTCACTTCTACTGCTCTGCCAAGCGGTGTGGCAACTTTAAACACCCCCGGCATTCCAAAGGCCACTGTCACTTCCTTCCATGTGCGCTCATTCAAATATAAGACCAGACTCTGTCTTAACTGTGGTGTGTACGCAACCACCATGTTTACTTACCCTGGTTGGGCATCATGGGAAACAATGTGCCCAGAATGAGCAGGTGGCCATTGGACATCAGTCTTTATACAAATAGATGATCCAACCAGAGAATTGATGGACTGAGGACAGACACCTTGAATATGAGATGACTGAATATTTTTGTCTAGTGGTAGACCACTTCATGCCATAAGAAAAATGTAATATACTGTAATTTAAAATAGCCAAGAAAAGTTAGTGGCTGAACTTTGTAGTCATTCGTTAACCCTTGCGAAATTATGACTGTGCCAAGTCCATATCTGGTCAACGTTTATTTCCCTTGTCATGCTCCTTATCGCAGTTCTTAATTACCCTATGCGCCAGCTTAGTTTCAATAATAATATTGGAAATTCCGTTAAGCCAAACCCCTCTAATTGATAGTGTTAGATGAAGTGGAATGACCCCAATTTGCAAGGAAGACGGGAGTTCCCAGAAATCTTCGCTCACAGTGACGTAATCGCAACCAAAAATGCCCCTATATGGACACGCTGTGCGTAAAGGAAAGGTAACGCAACGCGCTGACGTCCTGGAAATGAAGGCGCTGAATGTAGTCTAATGGCATCGATTGCATAGAATTTATCACTGCAAAGTAGCATGAACTAAACCTATTTAATTCACACGCTTTAAGTTGTTTAGGCATAACACTAGGCTTCAGTAAATGTGTAAAATCATCTGTGCATATACCCTACTTCAACGACCAATTTCTAAATGTCATTTATCAAACACCATGGATGGCATAATGACACCAACAGACAAACATGAAGCCAAAATCATTTTGAAAAGAGACTTTACTTAAATATACATTGCACAAATAAAAAAAGACATCGTAAACATGACTAAATATTAATTTGTCAGGATCAACCTGGCAAACAAAATAACTTACACATTTAATGAATGCAGCATTGCATGACGATATGCAACATTACAAACGATACCATTTCCATTTGATACCTAAGCAAACCAACCTATCAAGCGGTCTCTGATTTGTTTTTCTAGTCACTCAGTGTTAGTGTCCATGTTCCGTCTAGATGCTGTTCCTGTTGTCATGTATTCGGATGATATGGTCCCTTGTGCGGTGTCCAGCATCCGGAAGTACCATTTCTGTCAGTCTTTTACCCGAAATGAGAGTAGCCAACACACAGCCTGCGACCGTATTGTCATTACTAACAATAGCCTGCCGGCATATGGCTTATTGCAGTGCGGTTCATGTAGAACATTCCTCCAGTGTTGTCACGTCTAAATCATGAATTACTCTGCGTAATGCCCTCGCCTCTCCATTTAAAATGCCTCCATTTTGCTCGTCAACATCAGCTGACAGCCGCTGCTTACATGCGTCAGGACTTTCTGTTTGAGCTGGGCAACTTGTTCACGAAGCACAGTCGCCGTATTGGAGAGCCCAGCATTGTCCGACTTCAGAACTTTCACCTTGTCCTCCAGTCGGGAGATGCGCTCCAGTTTGCGGCGCCGGCATTTGGTTGCTGCTAGTCGGTTTCTAAGCCTCTTCCGCTCGGCCTTGATTATCTCTTGGTTTTCCATGTCGATTGGGGACATTGGCGGGGAACCGTCGCTGCTGTGTAGATCAGGGACGGTTTGTGGTTCTTCTTTGAAAGCCACGAGGCGCTGTGGATGGACCCCAGCGCCAGGTAGAGAGTACTGAAAGGGGTGTGACGCGTGCGTGGAGGTCTGTTGGTGATGGCTCTGCTGGTGAAGCGGCGGTAAGTAGTTGATGGTGGTACTGGGGTAACTGGATGCGGAAGAGAGGTTAGTGTTTGGGCAATAAGCGTTCAGTGTTGTGTAGATTGGAGGCTCGGGCTGCAGGGAGGAGCCGAAGACACTAGAGGCCGCCGCCGAACAGGTCGTCACACCACCCGCTCCAATAGACACGTTGGGCGGGGCTATGGGCATATGGTTTATCTTGTGGAGCTCGTCCAGGGCTTTCACGAAGCCCTCCGCAAAGCCCTCCTGCTCATCAGTGATGCTCCGGTTGTAGAAGTACTGGCCTGGGGTGGGAGTAGTAATTATACCGTTACTGTTTTGGATGATAAGCCTTTCGAGTTCAGGGGAAGCAAGCTTCAGTGACCCGACGTCCTGGTGCGCTGCCTGGTACAAGTCAGACTTGAGGTTGCGATATGGCTCTGTCATGTTCAAATTCATATTCTGCTTTAGGTGTTTGTAGTCGTGCAATGCAGCATCAGAGTGGCCGTATGCCGAGAGAAAAGAGTCGTCATGATAAAAAGGCTGCTCCATTTTTGTAGACATAAAGTCGTAGGAAAGTGAGCTTACCAGTTGTTTAAACAGTCTCAGGATATTGGTCAACAAATGACGGCGTCAGCAAAATGTAGGCTACGCATCAACGCAAGCACCGGTCTTCTTTTTCAGCAAAGATCTTTTTCAGCAATGATCCAAGTTCAAAACTAAAAATGATTTCACTTCGAAAAGTGTGCGGGAAAATCCAAGATGTAGAACAGAGCAGTGGTCCACGAAGGCTGTTAACAGATGAATGACCGCAGTATTGACGTGATCCAATGTCTTGAACTGTCTTTTTCAACCTTGTATAAGAAAACACTAAACTTTATACCCACACATAAGGTTGCGTTCCCGGTATGTTGTTCTATGTGATAAATTCACTCTGAGTGAGCAGCTAGTAACATGCCGTTTTATATACACACCAAACATTGGGCGAGTTCGTGTTGCATGGCCCGGTGCCCCGGGTGAGCGGAGTCTATATATTTTAGACTATTCCATTGGTCCATAAACGAAATCTCCATCCACCCGGTGCACTGGCCATGCAAAACGAATCAGCCCACACACATGCTGTCAAGATTGGCAAAGGGAATTGATTGGATAGAAACTATTTGTGCACGCCCAACAACATAACGTCTGGGTTATGACGCGATTGCCAGGAACCACTTCGATTGTATAAACCGATCGTTGACACGCTCATGTAGGCAAGAAAAGTGAACAGTGAAGCAAGGGCTGGATTAAGAATATACTTAGATACATTCTTCACCTACTTCATTGAAATCGCTGTGCAGACTAATGCACAACGAGGTTTAGACTCATTTGTCAACATGTTCGTAGGCTGTTGATATGTTGTTTTGTGATCTGACTGTTACATTGTAACTACAGTAGAGTACGTTATTGTGATGTTGCACGGTCCACGTTGTTACATTGTTCCAAATTGATAGGCATTGTCCATCAGACGCTGAGCTGCGCTTCCTAGGCCTACTACATATGATGTGGACACTATATTGTGACCTTTAAGATGAGTTTACAATTCACTTGTTAATTTTACAGGAAGTTTGTTTGATGAACTGTATGTAGCGGGGATAGCTATTAGCCTAATGTTCTGCTGAAATTATATTTAATTGTTCCGTGTGCAAATGTAATGAACAATGTCGCGATGGGGTTAACGTAACCGTGGAGGAGACCACATAATGTATACCATGTATTAACTATATATATATAGAGATGGGATCGAGTACTTCGTTCTGAGGAGAAAATCCGCGTTCCATATTTGGGCATGCCGACGCGTTAGTTCCTCTGAGAGAACTCAGCCTCATTCCAGCAGCATTCCTGTTGTATAAAGCTCATCCGTGTGAGAGCTAGGGACGTTTTGTTTGAATAATTTGAGATGAAAGCAAATATTTCTCAGCTATATTTACTGAGTTCATTGTTATCAATTGATTTAATGTACCACACGAGTCTTATTTAATTAGAATTTATCAGTTAAAATTAATAATTCATTGTTTTCCAATTTTAGCAGCGATATTGCCTTTCTCATCTTATTTACAGTACATTCGGAAAGTATTCAGACCCATTGACTTTTTCCACATTTCGTTATGTTACAGCCTTATTCTAAAATTGATAAAATTGTTGTTTTTCTCGTCAATCTACACACAATAATGACAAAGCAAAAACACGTTTTTAGAAATGTTTGCAAATGTATTAAAAAAAACTGAAATATCACATTTACTTAAGTATTCAGACACTTTACTCAGTACTTTGTTGAATCACCTCTGGCAGTGATTACAGCCTCTAGTCTTGGGTATGACACTACACGCTTGGCACACCTGTATTTGGGGAGTTTCTCCCATTCTTCTCTGCAGGTCTTTAAAAAATATGTATTTTTCTTTATTATATTCTTTATTTAACCAGGTAGGCCAGCTGAGAACAAGTTCTCATTTTCAACTGAGACCTGGCCAATATAAAGCAAAGCAGTGCGACACAAACAACACAGAGTAACACATGGGATAAACAAACGTACAGTCAATAACACAATAGAAAAATATATATACAGTGTGTGCATATGTAGTAAGATTAGGGAGGTAAGGCAAAAAACAGGCCATAGTGGTGAAATAATTACAATTTAGCAAATAAATACTGGAGTGATAGATGTGCAGAAGATGAATGTGCAAGTAGAGATACTGGGGTGCAAAGGAGCAAATAAATAAATAATGTGGGGATGAGGTAGTTGGGTGGGCTATTTACAGATGGGCTGTATACAGGTGAGATGATCGGTAAGCTGATGCCTAAAGTTAGTGAGGGAGATATAAGACTCCAGCTTCAGTGATTTTTGCAATTAGTTCCAGTCGTTGGCAGCAGAGAACAGGAAGGAAAGGCAGCCAAAGCAGGAGTTTGCTTTGGGGATGACCAGTGAAATATACCTGCTGCAGCCTGTGCTACGGGTGGGTGCTGCTGTGGTGCCCAGTCAGCTGAGATAAGGCGGGGCTTTACCTATCAAAAACGTATAGATGACCTGGAGCCAGTGGATTTGGCGATGACTATGAAGCGACGGCAGCCAACGAGAGCATACAGGTCACAGTGGTGGGTAGTATATGGGGCTTTGGTGACAAAACCAGGTGGAAAGCATGGCCAGCTGTAGAAAATTGCTTATTGAAATTCTCGATTATTGTAGATTTATCGGTGTTGACAGTGTTTCCTATCCTCAGTGCAGTGGGCAGCTGGGAGGAGATGCTCTTATTCTCCATGGACTTTACAGTGTCCCATAACTTTTTGGAGTTTGTGCTACAGGATGCAAATTTATGTCTGAAAAAGCTAGCCTTCGCTTTCCTAACTGCCTGTGTATATTGGTTCCTATAACTTCCCTGAAAGGTTGCATATCACAGGGGCTATTTGATGCTAATGCAGTACGCCACAGGGCGTTTTTGTGCTGGTCCAGGGCAGTCAAGTCTGGAGTGAACCAAAGGCTATATCTTTTCTTAGTTCTACATTTTTTTAAATGTGGCATGCTTATTTAAGATGATGAGGAAAGTGCTTTTAAAGAATACCCAGGCATCCTCTACTGACAGAATGATGTCAATATCCTTCCAGGATACCCGGGCCAGGTTGATTATAAAGGCCTGCTCGCTGAAGTGTGTTATGGAGCGTTTGACAGTGATGAGGGGTGGTAGTTTGACCGTGGACCCATTATGGACGCAGGCAATGAGGAAGTGTTCGCTGAGATCCTGGTTGAAGACAGCAGAGGTGTATTTAGAGGGCAGGTTGGCCAGGATGAAATCTATGAGGGTGCCGGTGTTTACGGATTTAGGGTTGTACTTAGCAGGTTCCTTGATAATTTGTATGAGATTTAGGGCATCTATGTTAGATTGTAGGACGGCCGGGGTGTTAAGCAAATACAAGTACACCTAACAGTACAAACTCTGAAGATAAATGGGGGGCAATTATTTCACATATGGTGTCCAGGGCACAACTGGGGGCTGAGGGGGGTCTATAACAAGCGGCAACAGTGGGGAGACGTATTTCTGGAAAGGTGAATCTTTAAAAGTAGAAGCTCGTACTGTTTGGGAACAGACCTGGATAGCATGACATAACTCTGCAGGCTATCTCTGCAGTAGATTGCAACTCCGCCCCCTTTGGCAGTTCTATCTTGGTGGAAAATGTTGTAGTTGGGGATGGAAATTTCAGATTTTTTGGTAGTCTTCCTAAGCCAGGATTCAGACACTGTTAGGACATCAGTGTTGGCGGAGTGTGCTAAAGCAGTGAATAAAACAAACTTAGGTAGGAGGGCCTGGGTTAACCTCTGCATCACCTGAGGAACAGTGGAGGAGTAGGATAAGGGTACGGCTAAAGGCTATAACAACTGGTCGTCTAGCGAGCTGGGGACAGAGAATAAAAGTAGCAGATCCTTGGGGTGGTAGGATAGATTCAGGGCACAATGTACAGACAATGGTATGTTAGGATGTGAGTACATTGGAGATAAACCTAGGCGTTAAGTGACGATGAGAGAAGTTTTGTCTCTCGAGGCACCAGTTAAGCCAGGTGAGGTCTCCGCATGTGTGTGCGGTGGGACAAAAGTGCTATCTAAGGCATTTTGAGCGAGACTGAGGGCTCTACAGTGAAATAAAACAATAAGAACTAGCCAAGACGGCTTTAGACAAGGCATATTGACATTAGAGAGAGGCATAAAGCAAACAAAGGTGTTGATCAGGAGTGCTAAGACAACAATGGGTAAATGGCAATGAATGGGCAGAGCGGGTCAGTTAAGTATATACAGGACCTGAGTTTGAGGCTGGGGCCAACAGGTAAACAAAATGAGGTACCGTGTTATTGAAACAGTCCAGGGGGCATCAGCTGTGTAGCCGAGTGATCATAGGGTCAAAAGAGCAGCAATAGGTGAGTCCGGGTGCCATTCGGTAGTCACTACTACGCTAGGTGAGCAGGAGACACAGAGTTCAGAAAAGCTAACGGGCCGGGGCTAGTAGATGGTTCTTCGGCGACATCATAACAGAATGGCCTGTTGAGACCACATCGGGCGATCACGTCGGAAGTCCAGTTGTGATGGATCGGCGGGGCTCTGTGTCAACAATAATGGGTCCAGGCCAATTGGCAAAGGAGGCCCTAGAATTAGCTGGTATATGGGCCTAGCTCGAGGCTAGCTCAAGGCTAGCTGGTGCTTGCTTCGGGACAGAGGCGTTAGCTAACAGTAGCCACTTGTTTGCAGCTAGCTAGCTGCGATGATCTGGTGTAATGATCCAGAGCGGCAGGAATCCGGTGATGTGGTAGAGAAAAGCAGTCCGATATGCTCTGGGTTGATATTGCACTGTGCATGACAGGCGGGTGTTGTCCGAGCTAAGGCTGGCTGGTGACCGGGAAAAAGGTGAAGACCGCTAGTAGCTAGCTCCTGATGGAAGTTCCAGTTATAAGGAATACAAATAGCAGATCCATGCCACATTGGGTGAGGCAGGTTGCAGGAAAGTATATTTAGTTTGTAGATAGAAAGTGAGATTAAGATATATATGTAAAAGACCGGCTCTTTACAAGACATGGGATAAGACAAAGACAAACACACATGTCCCACTGCTACGCCATCTTGGGTATAGTAGTATATCTTCTCAAGCTCTGTCAGGTTGGATGGGGAGCTGCACAGCTATTTTCTCTCCAGAGATTTTCGATCGGGTTCAAGTCCAATGCTGGGCCACCCAAGCACATTCAGAGGCTTGTCCCAAAGCCACTCCTGCGTTGTCTTGGCTGTGTGCTTAGGTATCATTGTCCTATTGGAAGGTGAACCTTTACCCCAGTCTGAGGTCCTGAGTGCTCTGGAGCAGGTTTTCATCACGGATCGCTCTGTACTTTCCCTCAACCTTTCAAAATCATGTCCAATCAATTGAATTTACCACAGAGGAACTCCAATCAAGTTGTAGAAACATCTCAAGGATGATCAATGGAAACAGGATGCACCTGAGCTCAATTTCGAATCTCATAGCAAAGGGTCTGAATACTTATGTAAATAAGGTATTTCTGTTTTAAAAAATGTCTTAACCTGTTTTCATTTTGTCATTATGGGGTATTGTGTGTAGATTCATGAGCAAAATTTTTTATTTAATCTATTTTAGAATAAGGCTGTAACGTAACAAAATGTGGAAAAAGGGAAAGGTTTTTTGAATACTTTCCCAATACGCTGTTTGTCTTTCATGACTGCTCAGAGAGGGATACAATTTGCCACAGGAGTCGAGGATCATAGGGGGTCAACCTTTCTCTCCTCAACTGTTGTGGCTTAATTGGTTTCGCCACCGGTCAGTGTCATACAGAGCAGAGTCATTGTAACTGGCACCCTGTCTGTGTGAGCTGATTCACTGTGTGAGAATGGGAGAGGTTTTTTGCCACTCTCCATCACCGAAAATACACCTTCTACCTGTAACTAATATAATGAACAACTCCATCTAGCCTGTGTTAGAACTTTTTGTGCTACAGATGGGGGTTTCATTTGGAATCTTGCCACGAGTTCTATTCCTTTCATCATAGATTGAATTCAGAGGCAATGTCAAACAATGGGAAGATAAGCCAGGCTACAAGCAGAATCTTGTTCCATAAATTGCTCCAGTGCTCAGGTTGAATTTGACCCTTAGTTTGTCCCAATAAACCACATTTGATTTGTGTTTCTGCAGATCAGTTTCTGTTTACTCCCCATCCCAACTCAGTGGATTTTGAGAGGAGGGAAATGTGATTCCCTCACAGTGCTCCAGCTTTGGTTGATGAGAAGGGTGCCTTTGTCTCGTGTGTAATCTTTCCATCACCCACACAAACACGGCTCAAACCTGCAGATCCCATTGTGGTTCAAAAACATGACAGTGAAAATGTAACCGCTTTGCCTCACTAACTCATACATGCATCAGGAGCTTACTTGAAAAATCCATATCCCTCATCTTAAGCATATTCAAACCTAGAATTTCTGTGTTGTGTTGATATCACAATTCTTGGCACCCTCATTCACACGGGTTAGTAGAGCTGTGCTGGAGCGAAGGGGCTGGGTTAAGCTTTCAACACATTTACCGTCTTGGAACAAACCAGAAACAGCAACCTGCGTCAACATGTATTTAATGTGAATGGCACAGTCAGCATATATATTTGTTAAGAATATACTGTTGTCATGTTTAGGCCTGTGGTCCGTCCAACTTCTCACGAGGCTAGAGGATAACTGATCACTGTGTTATGTCAGCACACAAACTCAAAAACTGCACATTATTGTCATGATTTTACATGACACTTGAAATGGAATTATCCAGAGCCCATGCTGAAACTTGAGGCTGTGGCTTGCCACTGCTTTATTTCGTATCCTGAATGATGCCCATATAATGGCTGTCTTTCTGGTAACTTTAAAGTATTTAAAAACTATTATTGAGTCTGCCTTTTTGTCAGTATCCATGGGAACAGACCTTAACAGAGGAAAACAGTTATTGGCAACGTTAACAGTCCCAAACTACCACCTCCCTCATACATTCTATTCTGTCTCTGCTAGCTCTGGTCAGGTTGGTTTTGGTTTAATGCATCATTGTGGTAGAGTTTGGACCTCAGCTCCTGTGGCATTTGGCATTGACTGCAGCCCAGTGGGGTTCCGCGTAGTGAGTGTTTCCCGTAACACCCATGAGAGTACATGATGCCACTGCCACACCTTACTCTAAAACACTCCCAGGTTATCCAAGAGGGAAGACAGATGAATGTGTGCAAGAAGGACACAGAAAACATGGTCATTGAATGCACACTTCCAGTTGTATATTCAATGTGCTATACCACCCTCCCATGTAATACAATCATTATAACAGAACAATGTGCTTCATCAGCCCCACCTCTGTTTACAATAGAGATTGGATTCAACAACCTTTTCTATAATATGTCTTCCTGAAGATCTCTATTCTATTTTATCAGTGTTTGTACTTGACTTGTGCCAATGTGTAATTGTGTTTTTCTGTAAACTCTGAGATAGGAGGGGCAGGCATCTTGGGAAGAGACATGGTTGTGATCACATGGATGAAGGCCAACTCAATGTTACCTGCTGTTTCTCCTGGGTGAGTTTGGGAAAGGCAAGCCTTAAGGGGTGGGGTGTAAGTCATTTAGAGTAAGAGTTCAAACTGTGTGTGTGTGTGTGTACAACAGTATGTGTTACAACAGATGCCCATGCAGCTGTGTGAACATCTGCAGGGAAAGAGGAGGATAACGTGATCATCATTATTTCATTTCTGCATATATTGTTTTTCAGTATCGAAAATAACTCTTGCACATGATAACATCTGCTTGTTTTATTGTGTTGACATTTTCAAGAGCTTTATGATGAACTAAGCAACGGGGCTTTTGCTCACTGCACCATATGGAGAGACTGTGTGATGTTGCCCATTTTTTTTTAACCTTTATTTAACCAGGCAAGTCAGTTAAGAACACATCCTTATTTTCAATGACTGCCTAGGAACAGTGGGTTAACTGCCTGTTCAGGGGCAGAACGACAGATTTGCACCTTGTCAGCTCAAGGGTTTGAACTCGCAACCTTCCGGTTACTAGTCCAACGCTCTAACCACTAGGCTACGCATTCACCTCAAAAGTTATCTATAGTTCAAACTATTACAATATCTGTTTTCTTCTTTACAATGGTTGTGAGAAAAACATGAACTAGGATCAGCCTAATAGTCATTAACCCATATACCGTGATATCACAGTTGGCTATAACCTCTAGCCTACTAACCAGTAGGTAGACATGCATAACTCTATTCCTCAGTTTTTCCATTTGCCATGTTATGCAATATTACCTCCAGGGGAAGAAATTTGGGACTTTGGGACTTTTCCAAAGGCACCCCAGACAATGCAGGCTCTCACAATAAGACACTGAGCTGAGTCTTCAGCCCTCCACACCACCTCTTCACAACCATCCCATTGTCCCTCTCCACCTCCTCACAACCCTGCTATTGTCAGTCCCGGCTCACAACAGCCTCAGCCACTGTCCTGGGCTCTGATTGGCTGGAAGCTCCCGCTCTCTGACTCACCCTGGCTGGAGGAGTCTGTGCCAATCAGAAAGAGGGATGAGAGAGGGAAAGAAAGACATGCTTGGTTGGGTGAGGGTTGTGAATGCCCTCTCGGCTGACTCTTGACTGAGTGGGTGATTCTCCCATTGGGACACAATGGGGCCTCTCATGCTGTTGTCTTCTGTGGTCAGAGTTGTGAGGCTATAAATAGAACCATCCATCATCATTATCATCATCATCATCATCATCATCATCAACAACATCACATGATGGTTACAATGGTGTTTTTCTCAAGTCCAAGCTGTTGACGCAAACAGCTTGAGCTCATGTCGATTGATTGGCATCTATTGATGTCATGGTTGGCCAATGGACGGCACAAAGAGAATCCTGGTTTAATCTGCTCACCTGCAGTTTACCGTGCTTACTAACTGATGGGTGGTTCCATGATTCTGTAATTCTCAGGTTCAGCTACTGCAAAGTCAAGTCTTGTTTAAGTCAGGAAAGGACCAGACAGGCTTTACCCCTGGAGACCAGCAGCCTCTGCAGCCCATTCTAGGCCTGTCACAACCTTTTGCTCACATCTTTTTGATAAAAGGGGAAAAGCCTGTTGGGCAGAAACGCGTCCCCATGCTTTAGCACTGGCTAAAGCAGCTAATGGGGCAAAGCTAAATCTAGCCAGCCTTCCTCCTTTGCATAGTACCACACTCGCCAAGCTCACTCAACCTAAAGGAGCCTGTAGGAGAAGTGAGTCAGGTAGTTGGCCAGAGTATCGGGGGCATGCCCCAGGGTAACCGTCCCTCTGTTCGGCCAACCAGGACGGAGAGGTCCTGTTAGTCAGCTATAGGTGGGGGTCAGTGATGTCAGCGCCAGAGGTCAACACATTCTCTTTACCTTATGGCTCTGTCAACCCCCTCCTCCTCTGCTCTATCATGTAGCGCTCTCTCCGTTCATTATTCTGTTAGTGCAGTGGTGTATAATCATTATAATGAAGGCTGAATGTGCTCTTAATGAGCTTGGCCTATACAGAACTACAAGTTAAAAGGCAAAGAGCCTGTAGCGCAAGGGAACATTTACTGTAACACTGGAATGAGGGGGTGAGCGAGCATGGCATGATAAAACAATTGTCTCCTGATTTTTGTGTGTGTGTGCATGCATGTGAGAGAGAGAGAGGAGTTTGTGAGTGAGCAAGCGAGGGAGAGAGAGAGAGCCAAGATTTTGTTCCCATGACTTAGAATAGACAAATCAAAGATAAGAGGATTTTTCTCTTCCCTCCAAATCCAATCGCATGTTTGATCTCTGTCTTCGTCTTCTGCTGACTCTTTCTGGGTTCTTTGTGATTTCCTTTGAGTTTGTCCAGTTAGTTACGGTTTGGCCCGGCACGAATGTCATCTGTTTGTTTTAGCTAGTTCTTGATCTTCCACATGGCTGAAATGAGCGTTTGTTTTTTATTAAAAGTGAATGCCACAAGGTTATTGCCATGTCAGGTCATACGGTGCTCATAAAGTGGGGTTTTATAATAACATAATTTATACAGCACTCTGGAATTTATTTCTCCCTTAGGAGGTTCTGCCCGACCCAGGCACTTTTCAAAGCAGCAGCCTACTGATTTACGGCTTTCATTACAAACCAGATCTCATAAATAAAAAAAACTCAAAGAGCCCCTTAGACAAATCAAAAATGTATGTGTGACCTGACAATCAATCTGTGGCACGCTGTGGAGAGGCTTCGTTCTCAGTCAGCAGTTGTTGATGTTTAGTGGAGTCACATCCACTCCCAGAGTCTGGTCTGTTTCCTGATATCTCAACTTGGCCGTCTGAACTGGCTGAGCTGCTGGGGAAAGTTGGCAGTGTTAACTCATCATCATAGCATTGACCTGCTGGCCAGGGAATCCCTTCATGGGTGATATAGATTTTGAGGTCATGACCTTCAAAGGGAAAACGTCATTGGCTGGGGAGAGGGAGTGATAACGAGTGAGAGGGGATGACGGTGCAGTGAGTAAGTTACAACTCACACACACATTGTAACCGGAAACTCAAAACAAATGTAAACACATCATACATCTAAAGACTGGCATATTACTCAGTTTATTAATCCACAAACATAATGTGCAATGAAATGTCTCACAAAATATCATAGTTAAGAAACAGTAAGTCTATAAAAGGAACCACAGTGCCAGCAGTTTCTGGGGGCAAAAGCACTCATGTTTTTTTTGCCAACACACAAAACCAAAAAGATCTGACTTTGGCCACGTCTGCAACTCCTGTAAAGCCCAAGGGAGCCGTGTGTGATTTTGTAACCGAGTGTCATTCCCAAGGCCTTGAATTGAGCATGTCTTAAACAAGCCCAGACATGGTTGTCCTCAAGTAAAGTAGTGCATGTAAAAATGATCAATTCCCCTCCCACACCCACACACGCATATACCCATTCGCTGCTTCGCAAGCACAAACACACATAAAAACTCAAGCTCAGAATTATTGCTCTCATCTCCACTCTGTGCCATCACAATGTTCCAGTTTTTTTCCCCCACGTCAGACGATAGTTCCGGGCAGAGCCTTTGGTTCAGTGAGGTGATGTTGTGAAGGTTACCCTCCAAGGTTGGTGTTTACAGCGGTGGAGGTTCTGTAGGGTGGAGACGGACTGGGACTACCACATGCAGCTCAATTAGCAGTCTGCGGTCTGTGTGTGGCACAGTAATTACCTCACATTTGACTTTAAGTAGTGCATTTAGGAACCTCCGCTCCAAATATAGACTCTGGCAATTTCATGGTCTCGTTTTGGCACAAATCACAATTGAATTGTTTGTACGTTGTTTACTTCTGGCAAATATTTTGGTTTTGGACATTTGGAGGCCAGTCAATACAAATCCTTTACATACAGTATATACTGTATGCACTATATATAGGCCACAGTAATGCATAACATATAATGTACAATCACATTTGTCAGGTGACTGCCAAAATAAAGGAAACTACTTGAGTAAATGAGGGATACAAAGTATATTGAAAGCAGGTGCTTCCACACAGGTGTGGTTCCTGAGTTTATTAAGCAATTAACGTCTCATGCATAACGTCTCATGCTCATGTTTAAAAAGCCCACTTACCCATTATGTTGGTTACCATGGCTAGAAGAAGAGATCTGTGACTTTAAAAGAGGGGTTTCAAAGGAGAATGGGGGTTTAAAATGTGTCTGTGTGTGCTTGTATTACTATCCTTGTGGGTACCTGAAATCAAGATCCCACAAGGATAATAAAACAAGGAAAATTCTCCCTCGTGGAGACATTTCCCAGGTCCCCACAAGGACAAAGGCTATTTTTAGGAATAGGGTTAAGTTTGGGGTTACAATTAGGGTTAGGAGGTAGGGTTAGGGTTTAAGGTTTAGGGATAGGATTTTAAATGGAAATACTTTCTAGGTCTCCACAAGGATAGTAAACCCAAACGTGTGTGTGTCTTATTCACCAGATCTCAACCCAATTGAACACTTATAGGAGATTCTGAGAAGGCTTTTTCCAGCTAATTATGGAATTTCTCATTGAAGAATGGCATTGCATCCCTCCAGACACTTCTAGAATCTATGCCAAGGCACATTGAAGCTTTTCTGGTGGCTTGTGGTGCCCAACGTCCTATTAAGACACTTATTGGTGTTTCCTTTATTTTGGCAGTTACCTGTAGCCTTCCTCTCCCAACTGCCCTCATAAATGTGATAAACTAAACTCCTAAAAGTTGAAGGAGACCAGAGCAGACAGCAACATACAAACAACTATCACCACACGAAAAACTCCCACCACAGGAAAAACTACCACCATACAAAAACTACCACACAGGAAAAGCTTGTTTAGGTCTCTGCGACATCAAAAGCCTCCTCAACTTGTTTTCCCTGAAGAAGAGACAGAACTTCCACTCATCCCTCAGTCTGAAAGTTAAGTTAGTCATCTTCTCAGTGCCTGTCAAACAGCTCGCCGCTTCGTCACTCCACATCAGAGTGATGGACTAGGCCAAGTTGGGTGTCTTCATGTGTTATCACGTGTATACTTAATGAAGGCACTTAATCATTAATGTGTTGCGAGTTTACAAGAATTAGGTTGTTTATGTGTCATCATGGGTAGTGAGCTGTCATTGGCAATTAATCATTCATTTATTTGTTGTGTGTCCCTCTCTACTGTATTCTGCATAAAGAGGTTTCCAAACATCTGAGGAAAATATAGAAAATGACATGCTAATTCACCCAAGCATTATTATTATTTCTTACCTCTGGACTTAAGTTGATGTATCTAAGGTTGTCATTATATTCAACCCAAATAAGATGTAAATCTGATT
This sequence comes from Oncorhynchus keta, assembly GCF_023373465.1. Taxonomy (NCBI): domain Eukaryota; kingdom Metazoa; phylum Chordata; class Actinopteri; order Salmoniformes; family Salmonidae; genus Oncorhynchus; species Oncorhynchus keta. The sequence continues at coordinate 28,790,881 of NC_068452.1, read as the reverse complement.
TGAATGATCCAAAATAGTTGACACTAAAAGCAAACCCGTTTTCTTTCAGTAATGTACAACACTGCCAGCTCACATTTTCCCTACAAGATGTACTGGTACAGTAATGCCGTCTCTCTAGCTGTTCATTTTTATCCTCAGTTTTAATGGGGCTCTGGTGGATCTTTCAGTGTAAGGCGAGCGGACAGAAATAGCTAAACAATGCCTGGCGGCTAGAGGCTCACATCTATAATGACCCTTATGTTGTTTGAAGAGGCCCCTCTAAAAGGCTGAGCAGGTGGGAGTGTAGGTGGTCTCCAAACTCCCTCAGCATCCTCCTGCATACGTACACACAGCTGCCCCACGACACACACACACACACCTGATACATGTTCTTGGTTTTCTCTCTCTAAAAGACACATAATACTGATTAGTTCTCTCTCACTCTGTCTCTCTCACACACACACACACACACACGTACAAAAATACAACTCTAAACCATCTCAGATTCCTTCTCTAAGATGTCTTCCTCCTTTCACTCGCTCTGCTGAAAGTGAATGTTTATCCCATATTTAAAGGTGACTGAAATTATATTCCTGCTGTTCTCATATGGAAATAAACCAACCACTATCGTTCTCCCCTCCTTTTACCCAATAGCATTTGATGAGCTCTACTTTTGGGTCTCTCTATGGAACAGTGTGTACTGTGTTTGCACTCTTCTGATTCCGGTTGGAGAAAACAGCCTACTTCAGGGACTGATGATAATAATTACAACTCTTACTTGCGTCACACATCCAGAGTCCTGCTTTCTGTAGAACCGGATGCATGGACTCTACATTTAATCCCTTTGAAGATCGATAACTTTTCTTTATATACTGAACAAAAATATAAAACGCAACATGTGAAGTGTTGGTCCCATGCTCTCATCCAACACTTCCCACACTGCCCCTACTCGGATGGTATCGCGCCGTCCCAACCTTCGCTCTCTCTCCCCCGCTACTCTCTCCTCTTCCATCCTATCATCTCTTCCCTCTGCTCAAACCTTCTCCAACCTATCTCCTGATTCTGCCTCCTCAACCCTCCTCTCCTCCCTTTCTGCATCCTTTGACTCTCTATGTCCCCTATCTTCCAGGCCGGCTCGGTCCTCCCCTCCCGCTCCGTGGCTCGACGACTCATTGCGAGCTCACAGAACAGGGCTCCGGGCAGCCGAGCGGAAATGGAGGAAAACTCGCCTCCCTGCGGACCTGGCATCCTTTCGCTCCCTCCTCTCTACATTTTCCTCCTCTGTCACTGCTGCTAAAGCCACTTTCTACCACTCTAAATTCCAAGCATCTGCCTCTAACCCTAGGAAGCTCTTTGCCACCTTCTCCTCCCTCCTGAATCCTCCTCCCCCTCCCCCCTCCTCCCTCTCTGCAGATGACTTCGTCAACCATTTTGAAAAGAAGGTCGACGACATCCGATCCTCGTTTGCTAAGTCAAACGACACCGCTGGTTCTGCTCACACTGCCCTACCCTGTGCTCTGACCTCTTTCTCCCTCTCTCTCCAGATGAAATCTCGCGTCTTGTGACGGCCGGGCCGCCCAACAACCTGCCCGCTCGACCCTATCCCCTCCTCTCTTCTCCAGACCATTTCCGGAGACCTTCTCCCTTACCTCACCTCGCTCATCAACTCATCCCTGACCGCTGGCTACGTCCCTTCCGTCTTCAAGAGAGCGAGAGTTGCACCCCTTCTGAAAAAACCTACACTCGATCCCTCCGATGTCAACAACTACAGACCAGTATCCCTTCTTTCTTTTCTCTCCAAAACTCTTGAACGTGCCGTCCTTGGCCAGCTCTCCCGCTATCTCTCTCAGAATGACCTTCTTGATCCTAATCAGTCAGGTTTCAAGACTAGTCATTCAACTGAGACTGCTCTTCTCTGTATCACGGAGGCGCTCCGCACGGCTAAAGCTAACTCTCTCTCCTCTGCTCTCATCCTTCTAGACCTATCGGCTGCCTTCGATACTGTGAACCATCAGATCCTCCTCTCCACCCTCTCCGAGTTGGGCATCTCCGGCGCGGCCCACGCTTGGATTGCGTCCTACCTGACAGGTCGCTCCTACCAGGTGGCGTGGCGAGAATCTGTCTCCTCACCACGCGCTCTCACCACTGGTGTCCCCCAGGGCTCGGTTCTAGGCCCTCTCCTATTCTCGCTATACACCAAGTCACTTGGCTCTGTCATAACCTCACATGGTCTCTCCTATCATTGCTATGCAGACGACACACAATTAATCTTCTCCTTTCCCCCTTCTGATGACCAGGTGGCGAATCGCATCTCTGCATGTCTGGCAGACATATCAGTGTGGATGACGGATCACCACCTCAAGCTGAACCTCGGCAAGACGGAGCTGCTCTTCCTTCCGGGGAAGGACTGCCCGTTCCATGATCTCGCCATCACGGTTGACAACTCCATTGTGTCCTCCTCCCAGAGCGCTAAGAACCTTGGTGTGATCCTGGACAACACCCTGTCGTTCTCAACTAACATCAAGGCGGTGGCCCGTTCCTGTAGGTTCATGCTCTACAACATCCGCAGAGTACGACCCTGCCTCACACAGGAAGCGGCGCAGGTCCTAATCCAGGCACTTGTCATCTCCCGTCTGGATTACTGCAACTCGCTGTTGGCTGGGCTCCCTGCCTGTGCCATTAAACCCCTACAACTCATCCAGAACGCCGCAGCCCGTCTGGTGTTCAACCTTCCCAAGTTCTCTCACGTCACCCCGCTCCTCCGGTCTCTCCACTGGCTTCCAGTTGAAGCTCGCATCCGCTACAAGACCATGGTGCTTGCCTACGGAGCTGTGAGGGGAACGGCACCTCAGTACCTCCAGGCTCTGATCAGGCCCTACACCCAAACAAGGGCACTGCGTTCATCCACCGCTGGCCTGCTCGGCTCCCTACCACTGAGGAAGTACAGTTCCCGCTCAGCCCAGTCAAAACTGTTCGCTGCTCTGGCTCCCCAATGGTGGAACAAACTCCCTCACGACGCCAGGACAGCGGAGTCAATCACCACCTTCCGGAGACACCTGAAACCCCACCTCTTTAAGGAATACCTAGGATAGGATAAAGTAATCCTTCTCACCCCCCCCCCCCTTAAAATATTTAGATGCACTATTGTAAAGTGGCTGTTCCACTGGATGTCATAAGGCACCAATTTGTAAGTCGCTCTGGATAAGAGCGTCTGCTAAATGACTTAAATGTTAAATGTTAAAAATGTTTCATGAGCTGAAATAAAAGATCTCAGAAATGTTCCATACTCACAAAAAGCATATTTTTCATAATTATTTTGCAGAAATTGGTTTACATCCCTGTTCGTGAGCATTTCTCCTTTGCCAAGATAATCCATCCAACTGACAGGTGTGGCATATCAAGAAGCTGATTAAACTGCATTATCATTAAACAGGTGCACCTTGTGCTGAGGACAATAAAAGGCCACTCTAAAAGGTGCAGCTTTGTCACACAACACAATGCCACAATGTTTCAAGTTGTGAGGGAGCGTGCAATTGGCATGCGGTCTGCATGAAAATCCACCAAAACTGTTGCCAGAGAATTTAATGTTATTTTTTCGACCATTATCTGCCTCCAATGTCTTTTTAAAGAATTTGGCAGTACGTTCAACTGGCCTCACTACTGCAGCCCAGGTGTAACCACCCCAGACCAGGTGTAACCACCCCAGACCAGGTGTAACCACGCCAGACCAGGTGTAACCACCCCAGACCAGGTGTAACCACGCCAGACCATGTGTAACCACGCCAGACCATGTGTAACCACGCCAGACCATGTGTAACCACGCCAGACCAGGTGTAACCACGCCAGACCAGGTGTAACCACGCCAGACCAGGTGTAACCACCCCAGACCAGGTGTAACCACGCCAGACCAGGTGTAACCACGCCAGACCAGGTGTAACCACCCCAGACCAGGTGTAACCACCCCAGACCAGGTGTAACCACCCCAGACCATGTGTAACCACGCCAGACCATGTGTAACCACGCCAGACCAGGTGTAACCACGCCAGACCAGGTGTAACCACCCCAGACCAGGTGTAACCACCCCAGACCATGTGTAACCACGCCAGACCATGTGTAACCACGCCAGACCAGGTGTAACCACGCCAGACCAGGTGTAACCACGCCAGACCAGGTGTAACCACCCCAGACCAGGTGTAACCACGCCAGACCAGGTGTAACCACGCCAGACCATGTGTAACCACGCCAGACCATGTGTAACCACGCCAGACCAGGTGTAACCACGCCAGACCAGGTGTAACCACGCCAGACCAGGTGTAACCACGCCAGACCAGGTGTAACCACGCCAGACCAGGTGTAACCATGCCAGACCAGGTGTAACCACCCCAGACCAGGTGTAACCACCCCAGACCAGGTGTAACCACGCCAGACCAGGTGAAACCACGCCAGACCAGGTGTAACCACCCCAGACCAGGTGTAACCACCCCAGACCAGGTGTAACCACCCCAGACCAGGTGTAACCACCCCAGATCATGTGTAAACCACGCCAGACCATGTGTAACCACGCCAGACCAGGTGTAACCACGCCAGACCAGGTGTAACCACGCCAGACCAGGTGTAACCACCCCAGACCAGGTGTAACCACGCCAGACCAGGTGTAACCACGCCAGACCAGGTGTAACCACGCCAGACCAGGTGTAACCACGCCAGACCAGGTGTAACCACGCCAGACCAGGTGTAATCACGCCAGACCAGGTGTAATCACGCCAGACCAGGTGTAATCACGCCCGCCCAGGTGTAACCACGCCCGCCCAAGTGTAACCACGCCCGCCCAGGTGTAACCACGCCCGTCCAGGTGTAACCACGCCACCTCCACATCTGGCTTCTTCACCTGTAGGAATAATCTGAGACCAGCCACCCGTACAGCTGATGAAACTGAGGAGTATTTTTCGTCTGTAATAAAGCCCCTTTGTGTCGAAAAACTCATTCTGATTGGCTGTGCCTGGCTTCCCAATGGGTGGGCCTATGCCCTCCCAGGCCTACCCATGGCTGCGCACCTGCCCAGTCATATGAAATCCATAGATTAGGGCCTAATTAATGTATTTCAATTAATTGATTTCCCTATATGAACTATGACTCAGTCAAATCATTGAAATTGTTGCATGTTGCATTTATATTTCTTTCAGTATAGCAATACTATAGCAAAAAATATATATGTGTGTAACTCTGTTGTTTTTGTCGCACTGCTTTGCTTTATCTTGTCCAGGTTGCAGTTGTAAATGAGAACTTCTCAACTGGCCTATCTGGTTAAATAAAGATGAAATAAAATAAATAAATAAAAATACCAGAAGTAGCACTGAATTATTTGCTAATAAATATTGTACTGTAGGCCTATTAATAAAAACACAATTAAAGTATTTTCAAAGCAGCACTAGTTTAATTGAGTCCTTGTACTTTCCCACTGTAATAATGACTAATAGTGAGAGTTGTACTCTCATCACATCATCTTTGTGATGCACCAGTCCATTGACTGTCTATTAAATGGTGGTGTGTTTATGATATGATTGTCAGTGAGAACCTCAATAACACCAACTGACATACAACTACGCCCCGAAGTTTCAGACAAGGAGACCACATTCTGCTTATTTCCAACCAGCATTTAAACGGTTAAATTCATTTTCTTCCACCACCCAAAAACCTGACTGCTCACAATTGCAGTTACTCATGTAACAGACTGCCTTACAGATGCCCCGTGTGATGACAGTCCAAGTCTTAGTTTATTTGATGTTATCTGGTTACGGCTTCTGCCAAAACCATGGTGTTCAAAACCTGTGACTCATTCATGTATGATACCTAATACTAAATCTATCGCTGTGATGTGAATATGCCTGGTATAGCGGTATGGGGAAAGCTGTTTTCTCATTCAGTACTTTTCAGTAGATAATTAGATGAGTCTTTTTATGCTGACTCAGTTCCAAGCACATATGTTGTAGATGATTGCATGCAGGTGGATCCACACCAGTGAAGGCTGCTGAGGGGACAATGGCTAATAATAATGGCTGGAATGGAGTCAATGGAATGGAATCAGGGTGGGTTTCATGTGTTTGATACCGTTCCGTTTATTCCATTCCAGCCATTATACTCAGCAGCCTCCATTGAGCCACACAGGTGTTCTTCAGATGACTCTCACGCTGCTGTTCACTCGCTGCTGCACTTTATGCACTTATTTGAGAAAAGAACGAGCTTATGAGGCTATAAGTATTGGTCACAGCATAAGAGGCAGACATTTCGGAAGATTTCAGACCTCAAACTAAATGTCAAGAAGTGATCTGTATTAATTTATACATGCCATTTTAGAAATCTTCAAGTATTCAGGTGAGAGTGTTATTAAGCCACATGAGAGTATGAAGTGTTGATGTGAGGGTATTTATTTCATTTATTTAGGCAAGTCAGTTAAGAACAAATTCTTATTTACAATGACAGCCTAGGAACAGTGGGTTAACTGCCTTGTTCAGGGGCAGAACAACAGATTTTTACATTGCCAGCTCGGGGATTCAATCCACCAACTTTTCGGTTACTAGTCCAACGCTCTAACCACGAGGCTACCTGCCGCCCCAAATCGGCTCATTAAGCTCATAGGGGAATTTTGTCCCTGTAGGACAGTGCGCTGTCGTGCCTGTCTTTCTGTGTTCCAGACGTGAGGCTCAGATTGCGTAGAGCATCTGTCCTGTCAGGCCACGTCAGACGGCTCCCTCTTAACGAGCCCTAACGAGCACCTGAGTGTAATCGGCCCACTCAGAGTTCACTCTAATGACAGGACTCACTCTCTCCTCCCTCACTCCCTCCCTTTCTTTCTTTCTCTTTCTTTCGTTCTCTATCCCTCTGCCCCTTTCTTTCTTCTACTCTCTCTCCTTCTCCCTCCCGTTCTCTATCCCTCTCTGCCCCTTTCTTTCTTCTACTCTCTCTCTCTGCCCCTTTCTTTCTTCTACGCTCTCTCCTTCTCCCTCCCGTTCTCTATCCCTCTCTGCCCCTTTCTTTCTTCTACTCTCTCTCTCTGCCCCTTTCTTTCTTCTACTCTCTCTCCTCCTCCCGCCCTCTCTCTTTTACAACCTGCACCTACACTTGGCCTCCTTATGAAGCTCCTTGAAACACTGATCTGGGTCCAGTTCGCCCTGCCATCCCAGAAACAGTTAAATGTGGCCAACAGCGACACACGGAAATGTATATTGTGTATCTGTGAATGTGTGGGTAATCTAGGAAACGTAATCAACAAAGTGCAAAGCAGATTTTCCTGGAATGTATTCAACCATGTTTTTACCCAGGGTCAATGGGAGGGCTTTAGCCTGCTTCTTTCTGGTTGTGATTCACACGAGGTGATGCTGTGATAGCTTAGAAAGGAAGAGAGGCATCACAATAACCAGAAACCAGGAAGACTGAAAAGCCCCAGGGGCAGACATATATAGTCAGAGGGAGAGGCTGGGGGGGGGGGCAATGGGCAGTCTGCCAGAGGGCAAGGAGACACCGAACCAGGAGGAAGGACAGCAGACACAGGGTCAGACAGGCTGACAGACAGACCGTGGGTTGGAATGGTATTCTATTCAGACCTATTTAATTTGAATGGCCTTTTTTCATTGCCATTGTCACAGAACCAGACTGAGAACCCCATGCCTGAATCTCCCTGGTAGCCTTGGTGAATATAGGTCAGAAGTCAGGTTCTGTTCAACAATGGGTCTCTGTATTGGAGCTGATTCTATGGTATTTGCCATGGACGATATTAATGGGTTTCCATGAAATGCCAAGATTGGCTGCGGTGGGTGAAAATCCAGCACTTGGAGAAAGAGGAAATTAGGAATATACTGTACTTGTAATTATCTAACTACATGTGGGCCAAATAGCTGTAAGTAGCAGTAGAAAAAAGTGGGGGGAGGAGGAAAAAAAAGTGTTGTTTTTACATAGTGTGTGTTTGATGTCAAGTGTGGTGTGAGGGGTGGTGTGTGTGTGTATGGTGTGAGGGGTAGTGTGTGTGAGGGGTAGTGTGTGTGTGTGTGGTGTGAGGGGTAGTGTGTGGTGTGTGGTGTGAGGGGGTGGGGGTATGAGGGGGGGGTGTGTGTTTCTGGTGTGAGGGGGTGTGTGGTATGAGGGAGGGGGTGGTATGAGGGGGGTGTGGTGTGTGTGTCTGGTGTGAGGAGTGGTGTGTGTGTGTGTGTGTGTGTGTGTCTGGTGTGAGGGGTGGTGTGTGTGTGTGTCTGGTGTGAGGGGTGGTGTGAGGGTTGGTGTGTGTGTGTTTGGTGTGAGGGGTAGTGTGTGTTTGTGTGTGTTTGGATTGAGGGGGGGTGTGTATGTGTGTGCTTCAGTGGGACAGAGTGTGTGGGTGTGTACTGAACCCTTGAAATAGAATGTGTTGTAAATATCTGTGTGCAACGATCAATACCATCACTGTTGTAAACAAGATAAGAGAGCATTGGTTTGAAGTGTGTGTGCGCTGCTTGTCTGTGTGCATGTGTGTACAATGGAGCCCTAATGGGGTAGGTGAGCGTGTGTGTGGGCTGCAAGGCCACCCTCTGATCGTCTCCTTGGCAGCCGCTGTGGTGAAGTGCACTCTGGGTGTTTGAGAGGCCTCCCAGAACAAGAAAGAAAAGACACACACTAAACGCTTTATCAGAATTGTCAAGCTCTATTCGTCTGCTTGCTCGGCAGGGACTAGTGTAGCCTAGATGCAGCTCTGCAAGGTTGTGCAATGTTATGATGCCAGCCCCCTCACACACACTTTCCCTCCCCCCATTCAGTTTCCCTTGTTTGATGTGGTCTTTGGGGAACTCTGTTAAAAGGAAATCTTCTCCCACTTTGAAGTCTCCTTCTTTTTAGCTCTCTTTTTCTACTCTTTTTATCTTCTGGTAGTTTGTGAGGGAGAAAAAAACAAACGGGGATGAAATTGGATACTTGTCCTACATACGCCGTTCCCCTCGTGTTATGAATTTGAGACATTTCTGAAGAAACTATTGTTTGGTCAAGGAATGGTTACACACCTCCTGTCACCAAACACTGGGATTTTAACTGACTGACTGGCTTCTTTTTATACAAAAGCCTTGGGAGAAGTGTTTTGATGTCATTCCAAGCATTTATCAAACACTGTTAAGAGGGTTGAAGTCTTGAACTGCGCCTGGTATGCTTAATCAAATACAGCGGGTGTCATTTTCGGATTTTCACTGCAGAGACAATTACTTCAAAGCTCTTTCATCTGCAGCTAAAGTACATTTATCTTTTTGACTTGACATCCTCCAATCACAAAGCATGGAATTTACTCTCAAGTGGTGACAAGACAGGTTTGACATTGTAGTGTGGAGAAAATCCTGCACGGAGCCTTTGCCGTGTGCTGCCACTTTAAGAGCTCACCAGCTGTCAGGAAGATGCAAACCCATAGAAACTTGCCTTGTTCTAAAGCACAGTCTTGTCAGCAACACTGCTTTGATGGTAGTGCAACAATTTACTGTAGTTAGTTCCTGTTGAAGTCTGTTTTAAATTGCAGAGACAAGAGGAGTTAAAGTCAATTTCACTTCAGCTCCAGTCAATTCATGAGTGAAACAAATCCCCATAATGCACCATGAGGATTTATTAGATGTATTCCCTTATCTTTTGATGAAGGGAATTAATTACTATTAATTGGTTAGGATTTATATGGAATGGACTACGACCCTGACTGAAACACGGTCTCTTGAGTACAGCATAGTATAAGTACATCAAGCTTCATAAAATATGGCTTTATTATCAATCTTGTAGTGTTTTTAAACATAACGTAAAGGGAACCAGTGGAGGCAATTAGATAAATTGCCTTTGCTCTTAGCTCTGAGGCCTCATTATGCATGGCTGGCGTGACTGACCTTCTTCACAGTAATCAGGCAAAGAGAGCAGCGGTGTTCACAGGTCAGTAGAACTCATATTAACCGTGTTTACAGAGGTCCGGGATCACAGCCTTCATTAACTGGCTTCATCAGATGGCCCCAATAAAAAAAACAGCAGCTAATGCCCACTATGGTAATGAAATATGTGACCCAGGGTATTTTAAGGAATAACAGACTAAGTTTAAAACCCTAAAGGGAGATAGTGGACATGTTACATTACAGATTGGAGGAGTTAATGCTATACCCCAGGCCTTTTCCCCGCCCATGGCCTATCTATGGTCATTAATGATCAATGTCCACTCCCTCCCCTGTGGAAAGCCAGACAGACAAACAGGAAGCAGCTGTTGCCAGGGCAACAGCCCGAGGGTCTGTAGAGTGGCGTGGGAGAGATGTTAGGTAAGGAAGGAGGGGGAAAAAGACTGGTAAAAATGGAGGGAGGAAAAAAGACCACAGTGGTGGTGGAATCTAATTAGATTTTGACAGGGATATTTCCCCCATGCGCAGGTGTGTGTGTGTGTTCATGCCCATGTACCTGCGTGCATCTGTGCCTGAGAATAGCTTGACTGACGCAAGCCATTACAGACCGGCTTTAGAGCCCTGGCAACCCTGCTCTCTCTCCTTCTGCCTCCTCCTCTTACACCCCCAGTCCTCCTCTCACTCTCTCCCACCATCCCTTTCACTTCTCTCGCTCTCTTGGCATGAAGTGATTGCATATGGAACGTCATATAATCAGATTCTGTCACTGTTTTAAATACTGGATTTTATCAGAAGTGTTATCTATGTGCATTGACAGATTGGACTGCATAAAGACACAGTATATGTATATATGTATGTATACTGAACAAATTCATAAACACAACATGTAAAGTGTTGGTCCTATGTTTCATGGGCTGAAATAAAAGATCCCAGAAATGTTCCATACACAAAAAGCTGAAGAATTTCTGCACAAACCATCAGAAACCGTCTCAGGGATGCTCATCTGCGTACTCATCGTCCTCAGAGTCATGACCTGACTGCAGTCTGGTGTTGTAACCAACCTCAGTGGGCAAAGGCTCACTGTCACGACTTCCGCCGAAGTTGGTGCCTCTCCTTGTTCACGCAATGTATTTTTCCATTTGTTTTGTCTGTATTGTACACACTGGGTTTCCATTAAAGTTTGAATTATTTCCCTATCATGGTTTTGTGCGTATTTATTGTTGTCAGTTGTCTCATTTATGTGATTCTGGATTTTTGTTCTCCTTGTTGGAAGATTATTTTTGAGTAAAGTTACTATTATTACTCATCTCTGTGTCCTGCGCCTGACTCCGCCTTAACCACATCACCGAGACTCTGACACTCACCTTCGATGACCACTGGCATGCTGGAGAAGTGTGCTCTTTAGGGATGAATCCCAGTTTCAACTGTACCTGGCAGATGGCGTCATGTGGGTGAGTGGTTTGCTGATGTCAAGGCATAAGCTACAAACACAATTGCTTTTTATCCATGGCAATTTTAATGCACAGAGATATCGTGACGAGATCCTGAGGCCCATTGTCTTGCAAAAACCTCATGTTTCAGCTTGATAATGCACAGCCCCATGTCGCAAGGATCTGTACACAATCCCTGGAAGCTGAAAATGTCCCAGTTCTTCCATGGCCTGCATACTCACCAGACATATCACCCATTGAACATGTTTGGGATGCTCTGGATGGACGTATATGACAACGTGTTCCAGTTTCTGTCAATATCCAGGAACTTCACACAGCCATTGAAGAGGAGTGGGAGAACATTCCACAGGACACAATCAACAGCCTGATCAACTCTACGCAAGGGAGATGTGTCGCACTGCATGAGGCAAATGGTGGTCACACCAGATATTGACTGGTTTTCTGATCCACGCATAACTGTATTCCCAGTCATGTGAAATCCATAGATTAGGGCCTAATGAATATATTTAAATTAAGTGATTTCCTGTAACTCAGTAAAATCTTTGAAATTCCTGCATCTTGCTTTTATATTTTTGTTCTCTGTGTGTGTGTGTGTGTGTGTGTGTGTGTGTGTGTGTGTGCTGTATATAATTTGTAGTGTCCAGAAAAGGCCTGAGACTCTAGTTGACATGACTCGTTGCTAAAATGTTATTCATGAGTGTGCAGTCTGGTAACTGTTTTGTAGACCAACATGAAAGGGACCTGTGAGTTCCCCTGGTTCTTCTTTCCATTCTCTATTTGCTTCAAAATGACATATAAACCCCCGAGCTAGCTAGAGTCAGGCCACCTGACTGACTTTGATCCTGTGCCTGGAAAAACATGTGTGAATCTATCCAACCCCACCCACACACTTAGTTTGAACACACAGAGAGAGCGAAAGAGAGAACAAGGAATGCTTGGAATCAGAAAATACAATTAATTGATACATATAATAGTTAATCTAACGAGCACACAACCATATCAGATATCATCTTCCAATCATTGCATTGAAATATAATAACTGTGTATTAAAAGGTGTCAGATGGCTAACACATGGGTGCATCTGTGTCTGATGAAATCAGAATGCAAAGCCTCCAATGAGAAATGTGGCCATAGGCCTACAGTGTGTGCACTTTCCCACACAATGTCATTGTATTTTCCTCTTCCTGTCATTGTATTTCTCCACCTGTCAAAGGGCATCCATCCAGACTCATTCTCTCAGCCTATCCTGGTCAGAGCCTCTTCCAGTCAGAGTGAATTTACCAGACAGATTCTGGAAGCAGCAGCTGTGGCAGGATGCCCAGGAGGTTACATGCTTGCAGAGCTTTCAGCCCAAACCTGTTGCTGAGTCTTCTAAACTGTGTGAATTCATTTAAATCACAAATATATTGTCATGTCTCTTGTCTGTTTGGGGTGTAAAGGTGATGCATCCTGTGATATAGCAATTTGAATGTGCTTCTACAAGAGACTTACAGCCAGACACGTACACACAGGAGGCCAGGAGTTTTGAGCAATCCGAGTCATTAAGTACAAGTTGTACGTCAGTGAGAAACGTTGCACAATCGCCTCCCAAACCACAAGGCAAGGAAGCTGTGACCTCACCGTTCAGATGTGTCTGAATTAGCAAGGGGAAATGGCTTAACGATGCATAGTAGGAGGCTAAAAACATTCCACTCAGACACAATATTTCCATAAAGGAGTTGAGAGGAAGGAAGAGTCAGATGGTGTTAGTCATGTGAAGTGGTCAGTGTCTTTGCCAACCATGTCGTTCCATTCATTCAATAATGAGCTTTATGGCTTCAAACCATGTGTTTGTATTTAATGTACTTGAGCGAATCCAGTAAGCTTATATTGTACTTTGTTTATGGTACAGTATGTGATATCTACAGGAAATACCAACGTTGCTGAACTTTAACATGGAAGCAAAGGTGTTATAACTTCCTGTTAACTTGGGTTATTTCCCTTTGTTCCTTGTTTCACTCAAAAAACAAACACAGTCCTCACCTGCTAAGGTCTGTGACCAGACAACAATAAATCTGCTTTGAGAAAAAAGCAAGTCTGTTGCAAATGACCAGTCTCCGTTTAAAGTGTATGACATCTCTCTGACCTCAGGGTGACACCATATGAAGTTCATCTGTGATAAAAAAACTAAAACAGTGGCGTGTGTATTAGTGTTGAGCATCAGTATCTTGAACTCAAAAAGCCACCTCCAATCATCCCATCTTACACCTCAAACCTTATCCTACACGGGTGCAACACTACACATTTCTGCTTACATTCCATGACCAAGGGGCTAATGATAATACTTTGAAAGGAAGTGTTGTGTAAAACCTTTTTTTTTTATATTCCATGGTCACTCTCTAAGCCAGGTCATCATACATGCTTGATGACCTGTCCTCCCACCCACCCACCTCGTCCTTTTTGTCTTAACAAACAGCCAAGCTGGTGATTAATAACCACTAATGCCATTGTGACAGTTAGGAGGGCCTCACACAGAGGCAGACGGAAATGGGATCTTTCCACTAAGGCAGAAGAGTTACTCATCTCAAGGTGAAATCCCTCTGTGATGCCCATGTTCTCCTTATTGACCTCAGGTGTGTCAGACCACAGGGGACGAGGGAGAGAAGAGGCTGGGTCACATTAGAGCTCTTATCACTAACTGCTGTAGTCCAACACATATCTCTTTCACATGAGGAACCAGACCAACCAATCGGAAAATAAGCCCAGTATCCTGTGGGTGGTTGGAATCAGACCAGTATCATGTTATTGATTTACACTGCATCTAGACTGAGAGGCCACCACAGTGGCACGATGGAAATATTAGCAATCAGGTCGTAACAGTTTACAAGGTGTGCTGCATTAGTGTGGATGATAAACATTTATACAGATTCCGTATCTTAATTCGATCAACCTGTTGTTGCAGGACTTTTTCCTAACGTCTAGTGTATTCCAGGTTTAAAAATACCTATACTTTAACATTTCAGACTTGATTTGCCCTAATGAAAAATGTGTCAAACCTTACAACAAAAAATATGAATTATAATACACATTTCCTGTTGCAGCAGGATTATTTTCCAAACTGGCTCAAATTCAAATCCGTAATCACCTCAAACTGTTAGATGAATGATGCAATGTACTTCCGTCAATGCACTTGAACAGAAAGTGTTGGTAGAACATTATTGATAAAGTAACTGATTCTCACTCTCTTGTAGAGTATGGTTCTTCTCCTGAGAGTAAACCACCTGATAGAAAGAAAAATAACCTGATTGGATGGGGTTGTCCCTATTTCTGTGTCTAGATCTCACATTCTCACCCAAAACTAGACTGCTCCTACAGTCTCTCTCTCTCTCTCTCTCTCTCTCTCTCTCTCTCTCTCTCTCTCTCTCTGTCTCTGTAGGTGTGTGGGCGGGAATATGAGCAGAACATAACATTTCCCCATGGAGTCTGACACAGAGCAGCAGCGCGAGGGGAAGGAATACTGTCCTCCTTGCATGGCTGTCAATCACACCACATAACTGGCATGGTTTCAAATGCTGCTGTCAATCACATCACACGGGGTGCATGTGTGTGTGTGCACATGTTTGTGTGTGTGTGTCAATATCTACAGTGGGGAGAACAAGTATTTGATACACTGCCTATTTTGCAGGTTTTCCTACTTACAAAGCATGTAGAGGTCTGTAATTTTTTATCATTGGTACACTTCAACTGTGAGACGGAATCTAAAACAAAAATCCAGAAAATCACATTGTATGATTTTTAAGTAATTCATTTGCATTTTATTGCATGACATAAGTATTTGATCACCAACCAACCAGTAAGAATTCCGGCTCTCACAGACCTGTTAGTTTTTGTTTAAGAAGCCCTCCTGTTCTCCACTCATTACCTGTATTAACTGCACCTGTTTGAACTCATTACCTGTATAAAAGACACCTGTCCACACACTCAAACCTCTCCACAATGGCCAAGACCAGAGAGCTGTGTAAGGACATCAGGGATAAAATTGTAGACCTGCACAAGGCTGGGATGGGCTACAGGACAATAGGCAAGCAGTTTGGTGAGAAGGCAACAACTGTTGGCGCAATTATTAGAAAATGGAAGAAGTTCAAGATGACGGTCAATCACCCTCGGTCTGGGGCTCCATGCAAGATCTCACCTCGTGGGGTATCAATGATCATGAGGAAGGTGAGGGATCAGCCCAGAACTACACGGCAGGACCTGGTCAATGACCTGAAGAGAGCTGGGACCACAGTCTCAAAGAAAACCATTAGTAACACACTACGCCATCATGGATTAAAATCCTGCAGCACACGCAAGGTCTCCCTGCTCAAGCCAGCGCATGTCCAGGCCAGTCTGAAGTTTGCCAATGACCATCTGGATGATCCAGAGGAGGAATGGGAGAAGGTCAGGTGGTCTGATGAGACAAAAATAAAGCTTTTTGGCTTAACTCCACTTGCGTGTTTGGAGGAAGAAGAAAGAGGAGTACAACCCCAAGAACACCATGCCAACAGTGAAGCATGGAGGTAGAAACATCATTCTTTGGGGATGCTTTTCTGCAAAGGGGACAGGACGACTGCACCATATTGAGGGGAGGATGGATGGGGCCATGTATTGTGAGATCTTGGCATACAACCTCCTTCCCTCAGTAAGAGCATTGAAGATGGGTCGTGGCTGGGTCTTCCAGCATGACAACAACCCGAAACACACAGCCTGGGCAACTAAAGAGTGGCTCCGTAAGAAGCATCTCAAGGTCCTGGAATGGTCTAGCCAGTCTCCAGACCTGAACCCAATAGAACATCTTTGGAGGGAGCTGAAAGTCCGTATTGCCCAGCGACAGCCCCGAAACCTGAGGGATCTGGAGAAGTTCTGTATGGAGGAGTGGGACAAAATCCCCACTGCAGTGTGTGCAAACCTGGTCAAGAACTACAGGAAATGTATGATCTCTGTAATTGCAAACAAAGGTTTCTGTACCAAATATTAAGTTCTGTTTTTCTGATGTATCAAATACTTATGTCATGCAATAAAATGCAAATTAATTACTTAAAAATCATACAATGTGATTTTCTGGATTTTTGTTTTAGATTCCGTCTCTCACAGTTTAAGTGTACCTATGATAAAAATTACAGACCTCTACATGCTTTGTAAGTAGGAAAACCTGCAAAATAGGCAGTGTATCAAATACTTGTTCTCCCCACTGTATGTACGTGTGTGGATGTTTGTCTGTGGCTTCTGGTTCTTGGTGAGTCGGACACTGAGCATCCCTTGTGATTCGTGTGGCTGAGTCACGAGTAAAATCCCATCCCAACCTAGCCACCACCTCGTGTTGGGGGCCTCTTCATGGACATGACGGCTAGACCAGAGACCAGATCCACGATAGCAGAACTTTCTCCTGGGGAATCTGTCTGCGGCTGCCCAGTGTTAGATCCATTCACTCAGTCTAAACTTACTACAGAGCAAGCCCTAACAAAAAAACTACAATTCAGTGTTGGACCTGTGCCCAAATGTGTCTCAAAGCAATTATGTTTCTCTTGAAGATTATTGTATCAGTGCCATCAGGGTATACTGGTGGCAGAGAGGGGGGCGGTAGTAGCTGCACGCTTAGAGAGGAAGTAAGCATGAAAGAGAGAGATAACAGAACCGAGACAACAGATATGCAGACAGATAAGGCTTTATTACTCGACAGTGGAAATGTGGGCAAGGCAGCGAGAGTTGAAAAAGAAAGGCTATTAGACCCAGACAGTTAGATTCTTCACCCCCCTTGCTGCAAAATAACCAGTCTGCAAGTAACGATCTAATGATCCACACACACACAAAGATATTAAAATCATAATTGCAATCATGTGCCGATCCCTCCCTCAATCTCTCGTTCTTTCTCTCTGTGATTCAGCTGCCAATAGCTTCCAGATCCATCCAATCTCTTCCTCCCTCTGTTATGCTCCCTGTTTTTCTGCACTATTTCAGTGGAACAAAATGGATGTGGAAATTCTCTGCACTTCAGTCAGTGAGTCAGCCCGCTAGGCCGCGTTTGAAGGAAAACCACACCAGGGGTTTGGAGAAGTAAAGCAGTTTGTTTTTCATAAATCACTGCAGAGGTTGTTTTATTTTTTTCCTGTTTCAAACGGAAGGTCTGTGTATTTTTGTGCTTGACTGAAATACTGTATGTGTCCGCGTGTTTACACCGGGGACCACATTAACAGAAACGCTATTAAAAGGGATTTAGTCTCCCTGGAAACTGAAAGGGAGTTGTGTGTGTGTGTGTGTGTGTGTGTAATTGCTGTGAGATGTGTATTGTGGTTTAACAAAAATATATTGATGATGGTGTCTCTGTGTGTGTTTAATCTTAATCAGAAAAGGGTGAGTGTTATAAAAAAATAGCGCTGTATGAGCAGCTCATGTTTTAGTGTGTGGAAGTGGCTTTACGCCTGTCTTCCTAAGTGAAAGCAACAGAGGGGGAGGGAGGGTTTGCATGGAAATGACAGCTATTGTTTTGAACACAATGTGTGTTTGTGACTGATGACGAACAAATGGCCTGCGACAGCAAATGGCAACCCTCCGAATGAAGCCTGACAGGCAGGCGACACAGAGAGAGCATGGGCCCACATCACAACAACACAACTGACAAACACAGGCCTTTACTCCCACCACTAATAAACAGCTCAGACAGCCGAATGGAGCCTGACAGGCAGGCGACACAGAGAGAGCATGGGCCCACATCACAACAACACAACTGACAAACACAGGCCTTTACTCCCACCACTAATAAACAGCTCAGACAGCCGAATGGAGCCTGACAGGCAGGCGACACAGAGAGAGCATGGGCCCACATCACAACAACACAACTGACAAACACAGGCCTTTACTCCCACCACTAATAAACAGCGCAGCCAGCCGAATGAAGACCATGCACTTAACATAGCCTAGAAGTATCTCTGTTTTATATCAACTACCTGATGACACTTTCATGGTAGCCTAACAATCGTGGCAGTGAAGTGGGGCTTTTTCTTTCCAATTGTTATTGTTGCTCAGTGTTGCTCATCAGTGGCAGCAGCAGTCTGGCCTCATGGGCCACATACCACAGTGGTTACTGTGGCACAAAGAGTCCAGTGAGACTGAAGCCGATCCATCATGTGAGGTCACTGTGGTGAAGCAGAAGGGAGAGTTGGACGGGGCCCTTTTGTTGTATGTTGGTGTGTTGGGACAGTGACGTCATCCCTTGCGGAGTCTGTCATTAAAGAGTGATAAATGTCCCATGTATTGAAGAGGGGGGAGAGGTGCTTGGTTTGCAGGCTAAACGTTTTCTAATTGGGGGGTGAGGGTGTTGTGTGGTTGCAGGGGGCCAGGGGTCCTGGTGGGGGGAAAGAACTTAGAACCTAACCGCAGAATGATGTCAGACCATTTGTGAAATGAACCGCTTTGAGGGTGGATGAATGGTCAAACAGAAAGGCTGTCCAGAAATAGAGGAAATAATGGCAATAAAATGTGGTTCTCTCCATGAGATATACAGTGGGGAGAACAAGTATTTGATAACCTGAAAAATCAGCAGTGTCTCCTACTTACAAAGCATGTAAAGGTCTGTAATTTTTATCATAGGTACACTTCAACTGTGAGAGACGGAATCTAAAACAAAAATCCAGAAAATCACATTGTATTATTTTTAAGTAATTAATTTGCATTTTATTACATGACATAAGTGTTTGATCAACTACCAACCAGTAAGAATTCCAGCTCTCACAGACCTGTTCATTTGTCTTTAAGAAGCCCTCCTGTTCTCCACTCATTACCTGTATTAACTTCACCTGTTTGAACTCGTTACCTGTATAAAAGACACCTGCCCACACAGACTCCAACCTCTCCACAATGGCCAAGACCAGAGGGCTGTGTAAGGACATCAGGGATAAAATTGTAGACCTGCACAAGGCTGGGATGGGCTACAGGACAATAGGCAAGCAGCTTGGTGAGAAGGCAACAACTGTTGGCGCAATTATTAGAAAATGGAAGAAGTTCAAGATGACTGTCAATCTCTGTAATTGCAAACCAAGGTTTCTGTACCAAATATTAAGTTCTTATTTTCTGATGTATCAAATACTTATGTCATGCAATAAAATGCTAATTAATTACTTAAATCATACAATGTGATTTTTCTGGATGTTTGTTTTAGATTCTGTCTCTCACAGTTGAAGTGTACCTATGATAAAAATGACAGACCTCTACATGCTTTGTAAGTAGGAAAACCTGCAAAATCAGCAGTGTATCAAATACTTGTTCTCCCCACTGTATATATACTTACCATTGTGTGGTTCTAGCATGTTTTGCCTCTACCATGTTTTAAATATCCTCTTGACCACGTCTGGACAAGTACTTGGCACGCGCTTACCACATTCAATGACAGGTTGGAGTGACAAATAGTTCATTAGCAGTTAGGTGCTTTTTCAGGACCCTCTAGCTGTTAGAGGTCTTTCTTGTTATCCAACCAAGTTTGAGTGTTGACTGCTAGGCTACTATCTCTGTTCTACACTTCAAAGAGCTGCCGCCAGCAGTCCCAGCCGGCCAGGCAGCTGCGAACGCAGAACGAGCACTGTGTGAGTCGCTTGTCAAAATTCGATACGGCCGGCTGCAAAGTATGACAGGGAAAACTAGTGGAGGTATTCAGTCTGTGGACCAACGCCGGGGGGAGCGCCAATAGAAAAGAAAGTGATGACTCACCGAACTTCCCAAAATCCCCCTCCCCCTTCACGATTTACGGGAACAGGAATGTTGTTTCCTTTTTTTAATCCCAGTCCCAGGCATTTATCTTTTTTTGACAGGCTGTGGGGTCAGGCTCTGGGTTAATGTTTGTCTGTGTGGCTGTTTAATCTTTCCTTCAGGCGAATGGGTAATTGTGGACGTGGCCATTTGAAAGTTTGTTAGGAGTGTGGGGGAAGGAAGGCTTGTTATACAGATATCTCTTTGTTTTGGACCCAAAACCAGAGCATTGGCTTTTCTTTTACTGGGCTCACCACCTGCCAAAACTTAATTTACCACCTGGTTAATATAATCACTGAAGAAGCTTTTGGTTAGTTGGATCCTGTCCAGTTGCCCTACATTTTTTTGGGCTTAAAACAGGCATAATTTAACAGACATTTCCAGAGCTACTGGCAATTTGGGGGACTTTTCCTCTCCATTGTTTAAGTATGTGATTTGTGAGTGGTGAGAGTCTGGATAGCATATGTCAATGGATGACAATGGGCATTTATAACACATTTTCACACCCTGACCTTAGATTCTCTGTTTTTCTATATATTTTGGTTAGGTCAGGGTGTGACTAGGGTGGGTACTCTAGTTGTTGTATGTCTAGGGTTTTTGTCATCTAGGGTTTTTTATGTCTGTTGGCCTGATATGGTTCCCAATCAGTTTATCATTGTCTCTGATTGGGGATCATATTTAGGTAGCCATTTTACCCATTGTTAGTTGTGGGATCTTGTCTATGTTTAGTTGCCTGTCAGCACTAGTTTGTATAGCTTCACGTTTTGTTGTTCATTCATTAAAAAGAGAATGTACGCATACCACGCTGCGCCTTGGTCTGATCCTTATGACAAACGTAACGCACATCTATTTATCACAAATGTATATGGATGCCTGAGACACTAATACTGTATATAGGCTTGCTGACTAAGTTGATGTTAAACCAATAAATGCACATGAGATATCTATGCATTATTAGGTTCCATTACATTGGACCTAGGTACAGTAGCCTACTATAGGCTGCAGTTTACACACCAATGTAATATTTATCAGTGAACACTGAAGGCCAGGGCCCACCCCACAGATAACAAAAGCAATGCATTGTGATAGGGAGTGGTGGAGTAGTGAGGTTGAGCTGCCTGAGATTAGGTCTGCTTTTCTCTGCCCTGCAGGATGTGAGTGGGTGGAACTGTAGCTGACCCTTCATTAAAAGGTTGAAAGTTCACAGGGGTCATGCTTTCAACAAAGCTCTAATCCTAACACCTGTCTTTCCAGACACCTCCAGAGTGTATCTGCTCGCTCAGCTGTATTGTACTCTCCTATCATTATCTTCATTGTCTACCACTTTGTAGTCTTCATTGACTACCACTTTGTAGTCTTCATTGACTACCACTTTGTGGTCTTTTCTGACTATGTCTGTGGTCTTTTCTGACTATGTCTATGCAGTCTTAACAGTGTTTGAGGGCAGTAACCATGGCTTGAACATCTTCAAAGGATACGAAAACTGATTCAATGTGTTTAGAACATGACAGGAGTTTGTGCTGGAAGGAGAGACTCAGTCAGTCACTCAGTCTGTATGGTCACCAGTCAGTCTGTCACTTGGTTGGCATGTCAATCAATGGAGCAGTCCATCCGTCACTGCGTGGGTGAGCGGAGTGGACAGCAATTCACCTGGTTTTGGATCAGTCACTAGATGCTGTCTTAGTGGATCAGTGTCTGGAGGTACAGGACACCCTGCACCCCCAGACCTAGACAATGACTGGTCTGTTAACAGTGCTAAAGGCAGATAGATGGGTGAGCAACAGGTGGGCAGGCAGCCCCGGCCTCCCACATTGCATCTGGAGAACCGCTGGAATGAAGGATGGCAAACAGAGAGGAGAGACTGGGATAGGAGGACAGAACATCAATGTTTATATTTTAATTTCCTACAGCAAAGATGTTTTGTTAAGATGTTAATTATAAATACAATATATACATATAAAGTGGATAAAACGGTATGTAAACATTAAAGTGACTATGTACGGTACCAGTTAAGTTGGACACCTAGTTTTTCTTTGTGTTAAACATCATGTATTAACATGTATTTTAAAGTAGACACTCTGCCTTGATGACAGCTTTGCACACTTTTGGCATTCTATCAACCAGCTTCACCTGGAATGCTTTCCCAACAGTCTTGAAGGAGTTCTCACATATGCTGAACACTTGTTGGCTGCTTTGCCTTCACTCTGTGGTCCAACTCATCACAAACCATCTCAGTTGGGTTGATATTGGGTGATTGTGGAGGCCAGTTCATCTGATACAGTACTCCATCACTCCCATTCTTGGTCAAATAGCCCTTACAGAGTCTGGAGGTATGTTGGGTCTTTGTCCTGTTGAACAACAAATTATCGTCCCACTAAGTGCAAACCAGATGGGATGGCATATTACTGCAGAATGCTGTGGTAGCCATTCTGGTTAAGTGTGCCTTCAATTCTAAATAAATCACTGAAGATGTCACCAGCAAAGCACCCCCACACCATCACACCTCCTCCTCCTACATGCTTCATGGTGGGAAACACACATGCGGAGATCAGCTGTTCACCTACTCTGGATCTCACAAAAACATGGCGGTTGAGCTATGTTGCAGCCGGCCCCAGCGTCGTACGGGTTAGGGAGGGTTTGGCCGGCAGGGATATTCTTGTCTCATCGCGTACTAGCGACTCCTGTGGCAGGCTGGGTGCAGTGCACGCTGACTAGGTGTACGGTGTACACATTGGTGCGGCTGGCTTCCGGGTTGGATGCACGCTGTGTTAAGAAGCAGTGCGGCTTGGTTGGGTTGTGTTTCGGAGGACGCATGGCTCTCGACCTTCGCCTCTCCCGAGTCCGTATGGTAGTTGCAGTGATGAGACAAAGTAACTACTAACAATTGGATACCACGAAATTGGGGAGAAAAAGGGGGTAAAAAAAAAGATTTAAAAAAAGACATGGCGGTTAGAACCAAAAATCCCAAATTTGGACTCATCAGACCAAAATACAGATTACTCGTGTTTCTTGGATCAAGCAAGTCTATTCTTCTTATTGGTGTCCTTTAGTAGTGGTTTCTTTGTAGCAATTCAACCATGAAGGCCTGATTCATGCAGTCTCCTCTGAACAGTTGATGTTGAGATGTGTCTGTTACTTGAACTCTGAAGCATTTAGTTGGGCTACAATTTCTGAGACTGGTAACTCTAATGAACTTATCCTCTGCAACAGAGGTAACTCTGGGTCTCTTTCCTGTGGCGGTCCTCATGAGAGACAGTTTCATCATAGCGCTCAAAGCTAGAATTAGCCATTCTGTGTGGTCCAAGAGTGTCCATCAGACCTGCCTGTGTGTGTGTGTGTGTGTGTGTGTGTGTGTGTGTGTGTGTGTGTGTGTGTGTGTGTGTCCGTCCTTTGTGTGACAGCTCTGTGTGGACTCTGATGAGGATGAGGTGGGACAGAGGAGAGGGCACTTACAGGGTTAAAAGCGCTGCACTGCCCATGCCCCAGTGGAATTAAAGACAGGCTAGATGCAGGCATGTTGATTGCGGTGGACAGGGCCAGTAAACAGGGCCAGATTGCTGAGTCAGGTGGCTTGTCACTCTGGGTGAAGGGCTGTGGCTTCACTCTGAACCCACACTTGTTGACAAGTAGAGCTCAAGTCCTGCTGTATAATTAAGGTTGTTAGGGAAGGGCATCAATTGGCAGAGCTGCAGCCATCTGCAGCAGGGTAAACGGCTGAATATGGGTGTGTGTGTGTGGAGAATGTGGACAAGAAAAAAAACATTTGGGAAGTTGTGCAAGCTTGGAGGTGTGGCAGGCTCTTTTTGAAAATAATCTTCAGAATTTGGTCTCACACCCTATAGAGATTGCATAAGTAACCACACACACATAGCTCTGTATTACTATACTTATGAGGACTTTTTATTCTAACCCCCCACCCACACACACTCTCTCCACACTATTGATGCGTTCCATTTTACTGGTACAGTACTTCATTATGCCGGCAAGCACAGTCACGTAGCAACACAAACACACACATCCCCAGGTTCAACACAGCCCCAACCATGCCACCAGGCAATCTCAATGGTCTCAACAATTTGGTTAAAGGGCGTATGGAATGTATCTGAAAGGGCAAGGGCCAGGGTGGTGCAGGGTGGTACAGGGTGTTTCATTGTTTAGGCTGTGTGGGCGACGTGTGTGTTTGTAGTACTTCAGCACGTGCTGGGAGAAACAGGTTCAGGTGGAGTCTAGCCTATTATTAGTCTTACTCTGCAATTACTACATCTATTACAATTGAAAAACAGTGTCCCCAAGCTCCTTTTAGCAGGATTCAAGCATTTGTTATTTGTAGCTGATGACATACTGTATACACTATTTGTACAAAACATTAGGAATACCTTCTTAATATTGAGTTGCCCTCCCCCTTGTCCCTTGTGGGTGGTGGACCATTCTTGATACACACAGGAAACCGTTGAGTATGAAAAACCCAGCAGCGTTGCAGTTCTTGACACAAACCGGTGCACTTGGTACCTACTACCATACCCTGTTCAAAGGCCCTTAAATCTTTTGTCTTGCCCATTCACCCTCTGAATGGCACACATACACAATCCATGTCTCAATTGTCTCACAGCTTAAAAATCCTTCTTTAAACTGTTCCTCCCCTTAATCTACAATGATTGAAGTGGATTTAACAGGTGACATCAATAAGGGATCATAGCTTCCATCTGCATTCACCCTATCAGTCTATATCATGAAAAGTGCAGGTGTTCCTAATGTTTTGTTCACTCTGTGTATGTTCTTCACTACAGATATGCAAGTAATATAGACAAACCAAACAATTACTGGTGATACAAACATGTCACAAGATGAAAAGGGTTTAGCAATGTATATCAATTAATAGCTGTTTTTGGCCCCGTTCTCTTCCTTTATGGTGTTGTTGTGTTAAATAAACTGATACATTCCTATTAAGCAACTGGGCCTAAAGTCAACATGGGAAAAATGCCAAAGGGCCAGTTAAATGTAACAGTCTTGTCATAATGTAGCTTATAGATTGTTAAATACATTATACATGACACAGTGGTTGTATAATATAATCTCCATGTGTTGTGTGAAGCTAAGATGCCTTTTCCCAGAGGGAGGTCAACCATCCTGTGCCCATGGGGCAGATTGGGACTAGAAATTGGCCCTGTTATTTCTAACACATCGGACCATTTTTTTCTTGTGGCCCCCACACTGGCCCATTTGCCGAAATGCCAGATGGCCAGTCTGCCCCTGCATGGGGCTCTGGTGAGGGACAGCAGGCAGATCTCTTGTCAGCACCAGAACAAAGATGTTTCTGCATGCAGCGATGATTCATATAGGATTGCTATGCCTGATAGTATATGCTTCAAAATGAAAATGTTTTTAACCATACGATAATGGTGTCATATTAGACTACAACTGGAACACAACACTATAAAAGGAGGAGAACGGGGCCAAAAACAGCTATCAATTGATATACACTGGTAAACCCTTTTCATCTTGCGAAATGATTTCTTGCGAAATCACCTTTCAAGTAAGCTCAGCATTGTGGACCAAACTATGGGTGGCGGTCTCACGTTGCTCAGAGAGAAGGCCCACCTGATGCCCTCAGGGGATTTGGCCATAATCACAGGGATGCATGTAAGGACTCTCCCAAGGGGAGGCACTCTCTGCCAGGTCACTGTGACTCACCCTACACTGGCCTTTTGCTGCCTCTGCATGGGAGTGTTTGTGTGTGTGTGTGTGTGAGGGAGGGAGAGAATGAGTGAGAGAGGATTACAAACTCTTACACTTAGCAATGCCAACCAAAATTGTCTTTCTGAATGCAAAACTAGGTGAGTGAAATGAGGCCCAGCTAGTTTTTAATGTCAAGATGCTATGGGAGTGATATACTTGTTTACATCAATTAGTTGAATCCAGGGTATTACCCAGTGCTAATGCCCTTGGTTTGATGCTGTGGATCACGCTTTGTAATAGGAGGTTGGTATGTTGTGGCTGTTGCATAGAGCGAGATCTATTTCAATAACATTGAGGGTCATCTCATCTTTGTTACATAACCTTTAACTTCAGTGGTTCAAACTACATTGACCTATCACTGAGTCACCAGACAGGGCTAAACTACACAATAATAAAGTATAGACTAGCTACTCCCGGAACGATGTTCTACAGGCATCACTACAGTCAGTGGCCCAGCACCCAGTTAGGCCAGGTCGCCTTGTGTTTGTATGTGTGCATTTTGTGATGAACACTTATCAAATACCTGATATTGCCACAAATCCAAATCTCTGTTTTAGAGAGCAGAGGAAGAGACGGCCGATAAGGAGGAGCAGTAAATCTCAGTCAGGTTTTTCCCTCCCATTTTATGTCTTTTCAGTAGAACTATATAGGCTGGATGACTTCATGTCTAGAGAGCTTGGGTTCTAATTGGACTTCTGTGTATCTCTCACTAACCCTGCACTCCCTCTTTCACCCTCACTGCTCTATTCCCTCTTTTCAGTTTTGTTTTCCTGCCTTTCCAACACCTGGCCTGGGAAAGAGCTGTGGGGAGATGAAACTTCTGACAACATTCCAACCAATTCCAGCCCCAATGCCTGGGCACAGCAGTGGATTGTTCACATTCCTTTATTTAAAGGCGCAGTGTGCTATTGTTTCTCATGACCATAAACTTAATTCATATGCAGGGATAGGCTAAATACATGAAGGAGAACATGAGAGCTAAGATATTTGCTCTTTATTCTTCTTATACACCAGTGTCAGATCAGCATGACATTATGATAGACTTTAACAGAAGAACTCCGAATCATGTGCTCTGTACTTGTGTGTCTATGCCATGGATAAAGTTATTGAAACCTGTGTGGAAAAGGCAATGATGTGAAAACTGTGAAGTGTGTAGATCCGTGAAAAGTGAATAAGGAACCATCACCAAATAGTTTTCCAACCGAAGAAACCACAACATTTAAAAAAAAAATATTACCCAATCTTTTTCTGTTTTCCCTCCCCACCTCCACCCCTCCCCACTTCACTGGAGGATGCATGTGCGTCAGACTGGGGTTGGAAAAGAGGAGAAGTACTGCTTTCTGACTTTCAGGAAGGAAACACATCTGGGGAATAATGTAAAGAAAGAACAAGCAAAAAGAGGAATTAGAGTGAAGGCGGGGGAGCTGAACAAAAATAGTCAACCTCCTCTCAGGCCTCGCCAATATCCCCAGCCCACCACATGGTGTTAGTCAGCAGACCCCTCCCTCAGTGGATGACTAAACCACCGAACCCCCAGCCATAAACCTTACTTCCTCCCAGGTCTCATATTCTTTCTCTGGGTTATTCAGGTTGCGACCCCCTCTCACTAACCAAACATGCACACACCCCTGAAGTGTCCCGCACAGAGGTCGGGTAGTGTGGGAAGGAGAGCAGGTAAATATGTGTCAAAACCATTTCCACAAAGGATCACGTAAACCCAGTACTATAGTGTTGTAACCTACCTGTAGGGGAACATTTGAGTCATTATAACAAACTGGCAGGTACACATTCTTATAAAATATTGTTTTTTATTATTATCGTGAATATCCCTCAATAAATTCCATAGGGTTATTGTATTATACTTCAATGATGTATACATTTATATAACATCTAAACACATTTTTTTAGACTATATTGGTAGATGGTGGGTGGGCAGAGATGTAGTCTATAACGGACAACGTGTGCAGTCATTTACACAGAACATTGGCTCTGGTGGTTTGATAAATATGGTGAAGCCGCATTTAAGACTGAGTTTACTATTCAGTAGAGACCAAACAAAATTTACGGGCAGGTCTGGCTGGGAGACATACAGTGCCTTGCAAAAGTATTCATCCCCCTTGGCGTTTTTCCTATTTTGTTGCATTACAACCTGTAATTGAAATTGATTTTTATTTGAATTTCATGTAATGCACATACACAAAATAGTCCAAATTGGTGAAGTGAAATAAAAATTCAAAAAAATTATCAAAAATAAAAAACTTAAGTGGTGCTTGCACATGTATTCACCCCCTTTGCTATGAAGCCCCTAAATAAGATCTGGTGCAAGCGGCACCATGAAGACCAAGGAGCTATCCAAACAGGTCAGCGACAAAGTTGTGGAGATTCCGGGTTGGGTTATAAAAAAATATAATAAACTTTGAACATCCCACGAAGCACCATTAAATCCATTATTAAAAAATTGAAAGAATATGGCACCACAACAAACCTGCCAAGAGAGGGCCGCCCACCAAAACTCACGGACCAGGCAAGGAGGGCATTAATCAGAGAGGCAACAAAGAGACAAAGCTCCACCGCAGAGAATCAAGTATCTGTCCATAGGACCACTTTCAGCAGTACACTCCACAGAGCTGGGCTTTACGGAAGAGTGGCCAGAAAACCCTTTGCTAAAATAAATAAATAAGCAAACACATTTGGTGTTCGCCAACAGGCATGTGGGAGACTCCCCAAACATATGAAAGAAGGTACTCTGGTTAGATGAGACTAAAATTGAGCTTTTTGGCCATCAAGGGAAACATTGTCTGGCGCAAACACAACACCACCTATCACCCCAAGAACACTATCCCCACAGTGAAGCATGGTGGTGGCAGCATCATGCTGTGGGGGTGCTTTTCATCTGCAGGTACTGGGAAACTGGTCAGAATTGAAGGAATGATGGATGGCACTAAATACAGGGAAATTCTTGAGGAAACCTGTGTCAGT
This sequence comes from Oncorhynchus keta, assembly GCF_023373465.1. NCBI lineage: Eukaryota > Metazoa > Chordata > Actinopteri > Salmoniformes > Salmonidae > Oncorhynchus > Oncorhynchus keta. Next base: position 28,762,107 of record NC_068452.1, on the reverse strand, counting down.
AGTCCAGAGATTTGAGACTGGGATGGGGGTTCACCTTCCAGCAGGACAATGACCCTACACATATTGCTAAAACAACACTTGAGTGGTTTAAGATGAAACGTTTAAAAATCTTGAAATGGCCTAGTCAAAGCCCAGACCTCAATCCAATTGAGAATCTGTGGTATGATTTAAAGACTGCTGTACACCAACGGATCCCCTCCAACTTGAAGGAGCTGGAGCAGTTTTTTTTTTGGAGGGGGGGGTGAACTTGCATGTTCAAGTTCAGTTTTTTTGTCTTATTTCTTGTTTGTTTCACAAGAAAAAATATTTTCATCTTCAAAGTGGTAGGCATGTTGTGTAAATCTAATGATACAAACCCCAAAATAAATTTTAATTCCAGGTTTGTAAGGCAACAAAATAGAAAAATGCCAAGGAGGTGAATAATTTCACAAGCCGCTGTAGGAAGTGAAACAGACATGTCACACAAGTAGGTGTTCTAGGAGAGCAGGTAGCCTACAGTGGGTGGGCCAGGGAGGAAACCTGACTTGTTGGGCTGGCCAGAGCAAACAGGAAGTTGGCAAATACATCAGGTTGAACTGTGAGTATTGGAGCAAGAAGGGAGAGGTGTAAACAGGGAGATAGAGTACTTAGGAAAATAAGCGTGTGTCTGCATGTTATGACACAGGGAGGCCCTCACAATGAGCTGATAAAGCACATTTTCTCAGGAGACAGATCAATGTGAGAGCTATGCATATCAGCACTTACGCACAGGGAATTAATAAGACACTGGAATAATTGAAACCATTGGGCTAATTCCTGTGATACATTGTGTCTTGCTTTACAGCCACTAGATAAACACCTTTTGACAAAGTGAGATGGTATTTTTTTAAATATGTCAACTGGAGGGAATGGTGTTTTCTATTTTAATTGCTAAACATAATTGATGTATGTACTTGTTCTGCTAGGCTAGCTACATGATCAGTTTTGCTCGGACTCCAGACACCTTCACCTCTCAGTTCTGTGTCATTTTGTCAACTTGAGCCATCTACTGTTCTTTTGTGGAACTTTTTCGAACAAATTATTTTTTTTATTCCAAAAAGCATGCTAAAGGTTTTCGAAACATACACAACATAACGCCCACAAATGATATCTACAATACCGCTCGCTCTGTTTTGAGCAACATACAGGCGAGCAAACAACAAAGACAGTACAGTATGAAGATAGGCAGAAACTGCTTCTCCAATATATACCTGATCACGCTTGTAGGCGATGTCATGGCGACGTTGGCTAGCTGGTGCCGCGTCCAAGTGCTTGTCGGGACTCGGAAACTCGGAAATGTCCAACCTCCTAACTTGTTATAGTTATACACGTGCAGCGTTCAACGAATGTTGGAAATATCGGAGTTTCCTAGTTCCAAATAGCACGTGACCGCGGCAACTGCTCATGCGCAAAAACACGTAATCGGGTGTAACGGTTGCCTCGCGCCAAGCTGCGCATGTGCAATAACTAAAAACGTGTCAGTTTGTCACTTTCACGAGGTTGGAGTAATAACATGTTCAAATACTTAGTACATTGTCTCGAATCTAGGTTGTGCCTTAAGATTTCGATAAAATTAACAACCAAGGAAGAATTTGTCACTTCTCAAACACCAAACCCCGGCCTAGTCTGCTTCGCAAGCGTTCCGGAAGTCTCGCGATGTTGCGTGCGTCTCTGGGTTTAGAAACTCTGTGACAACAACAAATGAAATACTGTCATCTGTTGCCATGACAATGTTCTTAATACGGAGGCTCACCCGGATGGTTTATGGAGCTAAAACGCGAAAGTCAAGCTTGCTAACAGGAGGCCAGGGTTTGTTGACGTGAGCTAAAAACTAAAATCTTAAGTTTGAAGGTGAAAGTCTCGATTGCTAGTGTGCTAACTGCAGAGTATCGGTTAGACAAACCAAAATGAGTCTGGATAAAGCAAAGCTATGCGATTCGTTACTAAATTGGGTAAGTTTTACAAAGTTAAATATGATTGCCAAGTTGGGTAACTGGGATATCTTGCTAGCCAGACTGAGTCGTCATCCAAAGCGACCTCTCGCTAGCAGTGAAATGTGGCGAAATGAAATTATTTACAATTAAATGTAGCTAGGCATTTTATCGTTAATAGTGCCTTGAACCATTTCAAATAAAAAAAGAACATCATTAACTAGCTGTCACTGTCAAATAAAGCTAACTAGCTAGCTAAATTATTTTGATGGTCTACTGTCGACATCAGAAATGTACTTGTTGGACAAGCTCAAGTTTCCAGCCAGCAACTGAGTTAGCCACCATCTTATGCAATCAGTACAAAGGTCTAGCCAAGCCCCAGGAAGCCAGTGTCACTCTCCTAGCTAGCCTCTGAGTACCATTGAGATGGCTGAGTTTTTCAACGATGTACCATGGAACAACAATATAGGTTGTTTAGGCTATATTAAAATTGTCTAGAAATGTGGAATGATCTCTTAACTTGCATTACAAACAACTTGCCAGCTAAGTAGCTAGCTGAGGTCTATCATTTAGTGGTTAGCAAACACTTTAGCTGTACAGTACATAAGTAGAATGGCTTTCCAGCACTTCTAGACGGTACAATCAATCAAATGTATTTTTTTAAAGCTCGTTTTTTATCAATAGTTGTCACAAAGTGCTTAATAGATACCCATCCTAAAACAGCAAGCAATTTGCCCAACGTGTTGGCAGTAGCATTTGCATGGTTCCTCTTCTCGATCAGTTGATTTCTAATTGATTGTCATGTGAAGTAGAATAAATGACACACTAACACATTTTCTTCTCATTTCTCATGTCCAACCCTTCCAGCTACAGACATTTCAGGTGCCCTCATGCACCAGTAAGCAGGACCTGACGAGCGGAGTGGCTATTGCACACGTTCTACACAGGATGTAAGGGCACAACATTTTTTTGTGTGTTTTGAAGTTGGTGGTGGGTTAACTGGGAGATTTATGCCGCCTTCACATGCTAGTCGGAACTAGGAAACTCAGAAATGTCCGACTTGCTGATTCGATGAACGTGGCACGTGTATAACTGTAACCAGTTAGCACGTTGGACATTTCTGAATTTCCTAGTTCTGACTAGCATGTCAACGTGGCAAAAGGTCCTTACTTGCAGATCCCATTACCCTGTCACATTGGCAATTGGCAATAGTAAGAGATTTGTGGAGTCGTTCAATCCCAGTCATTTGCAATTCACAGACTGATTTGCTTATCAGTTGCACACTGACATTTTGTTTTGGGCCTTTAACTACTTTGAATAGAGCCTGATTAGAGCAAATTCAATCATCTATTCAAAAGCCTTTTTGTAAAGTTAGAGGGTGGGCTGTTAGTCTGTTTTTATTTATATTCATACGCTTGATAAGGAATAGGTCTGTATTTCTGGATCTGGCAGATTGTGCCCAGGTGGGATTTTGTGCAAGGGCCTGTCCATTTTAGGGTACTGTCTGTCCAAGCCAAATTACCTTCATACCTCATCTGCTGTAGTATTTGTGTGCCTTTCTGTCCACTCGCACATGCAGAAATGTATCTATTTTTGTGTCGAACTGGAAACATGCATTGCTTTTATCTAAAGGTTAGTTGAATTGGGTAATGGCAATTCTATGTCTGTTTTTTATATGATAACTCAAGCAAGTTTCCAATGATTGATTGCTTGTTGTGACATTCATTGAGTGTCACATATTAGAGTTTCCAGTTTAGAAATACTCTGCCCTGTGGCTTCCTGTGTATTGTATGTCCCTAGAATATGTCTTGTTAAGTGTTTCATCTCATTAACAGAGACCCCTCCTGGTTTAATGAGGCATGGCTGAGCAGGATCAAGGAGGAGAGTGAGGCCAACTGGCGCCTCAAGGTGCAGTATGAGACAGAAGGATATGACACAGTGCCTCTAGGTTGTCACCTAGGCAACCTAGAGTGACCACTGGCCTCACTGTTTATAGATAGTGTATTTTCACCAAGGCAAAGATGCCTGTATTCTCCAGCTCAGATTTATTTAATTTTCCTCCAGGTCAGCAACCTGAAGAAGATTCTTCAAAGCATGCTTGAGTATTACCATGATGTGAGTAAAGGCTTTTCTTCATTAAAGATCAAAAGGAAGGAAGGGATGGATGGTATATGCATGTTTCCTGCATTTCTTTTAAGAGCTCAATCTCCTCTAGTTGTTCCTCAGTGGTTGTACATGTCTTAGTCCATTTGAAATGTCATTGCTCAATACATACAGTTGAAGTCGGAAGTTTACATACACTTAGGTTGGAGCCATTAACTTGTTTTTCAACCACTCCACACATTTATTGTTAAACAAACTATAGATTTGGCAAGTCGGTTAGGACATCTACTCATTTTTCCAATAATTATTTACAGACAGATTATCTCACTTTTAATTCACTGTATCGCAATTTCAGTGGGTCAGAAGTTTACATGCACTAAGTTGACTGTGCCTTTAAACAGCTTGGAAAATTCCAGAAAATTATGTCATGGCTTTAGAAGCTTCTGATAGTCTAATTGACGTAATTTGAGTCCATTGGAGGTGTACCCGTGGATGTATTTCAAGACCTGCCTTCAAACTCAGTGCCTCTTTCAAACATCATGGGAAAATAAAAAGAAATCAGCCACAATTGTACACCTCCACAAGTCTGGTTCATCCTTGGGAGCCATTTCCAAACACCTGAAGGTACCACGTGTAGTATTGTTTGTACAGATGAACAAGTATAAACACCATGGGACCACACAGCCGTCATACCCCTCAGGAAGGAGACAAGTTCTGTCTCCTAGAGATGAATGTACTTTGGCGCGAGAAGTGCAAATCAATCCCAGAACAACACAAATATTACTGTTTGGCCATAATGACCATCGTTATGTTTGGAGAAAAAAGGGGGAGGCTTGCAAGCCGAAGAACACCATCCCAACCGTGAAGCATGGGGGTGGCAGCATCATGTTGTGGGGGTGCTTTGCTGCAGGAGGGACTGGTGCACTTCACAAAATAGATGGCATCATGAGGCAGGAAAATGATGTGGATATATTGAAGCAACATCTCAAGACAGTCAGGAAGTTAAAGCTTGGTCGCAAATGGGTCTTCCAAATGGACAATGACCCCAAGCATGATTCCAAAGTTGTGGCAAAATGGCTTAAGGACAACAAAGTCAAGGTTTTTGAGTGGCCAACACAAAGCCCCGACCTCAATCCTATAGAATATTTGTGGGCAGAACTGAAAAAGTGTGTGGGCAGAACTGAAAAAGTGTGTGTGCAAGGAGGCCTACAAACCTGACTCAGTTATACCAGCTCTGTCAATAGGAATAGGCCAAAATTCACCCAACTTATTGTAGGAAGCTCGTGGAAGGCTACCCCAAACTTTTACCCATGTTAAACAATTTAAAGGCAATGCTACCAAATACTAATGGAGTGTATGTAAACTTCTGACCCACTGGGAATGTGATGAAAGGTATAAAAGCTTAAATAAATAATTCTCTACTATTGTTCTGACATTTCACATTCTTAAAATAAAGTGATGATCTTAACTGACCCAAGACAGGGACTTTTTACTGGGATTAAATGTCAAGAATTGTGAAACTGAGTTTAAATGAACTTGGCTAAAGTGTATGTAAAATTCTGACTTCAACTTTGTATTTTCTCACAATCCCCCGTTGTCTCCATCCCTCCATGAACAGGTGCTTGGCCACCAGGTAGCAGACGAGCACCTGCCAGACATCAATCTGATTGGGGAGTTTGGAGATGTGACTGAACTTGGGAAGCTGGTGCAGTTGGTGCTTGGCTGTGCTGTCAGCTGTGAGAAGAAGCAAGGTGAGCTAGCTGGGCTAGAGGAGGTCATGCTGGGTAACAGGAAATCACCTATGGAGAAAATGCAGGATTAATGCAATGACCTGATTATCATGAGTTGATAAACTGAGCATTCACTGGTTCATTCCTACAAAGCCTAAACCATGTACTGTATACAGATTATGATAAAACAGGGTTTTAAAAGACAATGTGATCTTCAGATGAACAAGCTAGTGGGTTTGATGTGAATGCAGGAGAAACTCTTGCACTGTGTGTAAAGCAGTGTGCTTGAAGTGTCTGAGTGTGGCTGTCAGATGTGGATGTGATATTCAATGGACGACGACTCCATGTTTTTTTCATAGAGCACATCCAGCAGATAATGACCCTGGAGGAGTCTGTCCAGCATGTTGTCATGACAGCCATACAGGAGGTGAGATCAGTATTTTGGATTTTATCCTCTTTGTCCTCTTGTGAGATTGCACCTACAAGCACAATTCTTTGCTGCCTGAAACCTTTATCTATTTAACACCAATATACACTATAAAACAGGCAATAGCTGACTTGTCCTGATTACCTCTATATTGACAATGGGTTTCGCCGTGCGATCTGTCTTTCTGGAGTTTGAACCAGCAATTGAATCTGTTGTTGTGGTGTAGCTCCTGGCTAAAGAGACAACTGTTCCAGGAAGTCCTGAGACCTACGGGGACTTTGACTACCAGGTGGGACCCGCTCTCTTCTTACTCTGCTTCTCTGAATAGTTTTGAACTTTCACTCCCCTGCAAGTTGTTTTTATCGCTATTCTTCAATTGCTGTCTCATTTACTTGTCTTTCATGGTATCTCTCTCGTTCGCTACCTCCCACTGTGCTGTCTATAACCTCCCTTGTGCCTCTCTCTGTGTCTGCAGTCCAGGAAGTATTATTTTCTCAGTGAGGAGGTGGAGGCGAAGGAGGATCTGGGCCAGCGCTGTCGGGACCTGGAGCACCAGGTGGGCAGAGGGGACTGTTTGTTAGTTAGCATGTTGAGTGTGTATCTGCAGCTCTTTGCCATGAGTGAAGTGACCCTATTTATTCGCTTGGCTGAGGATTGTTGTCCAGTCTGACTGATTCCCCCTGATGGTTTGTTGTGTAAATGGTACATAGAGAGTGATAGAGGACTCTTCTTTGTATCTGTCCCATTATGGCTTCTGTGAGTGCACGGGCAGCGCCATTGAGGCCATCTCCATCTTGATCATTGTAGGCTGGTGGGAGGTGCTATAGGAGGACAGGCTCATTGTAATGGCTGTTATGGAATTAAAGGAACAGCGTCAAACATGTGGTTTCCATAAGTTTGATACCGTTCTATTTATTCCATTACAACGAACCTGTCCTCCTATAGCACCTCCCACCAGCCTCCACTCATTTTGAAGTAGTACATTTTCTTCTATTACTTCTGAGTTGGTAAACAAATTGAAAGGGTGCATACTGCCACCTGGAGTGTGTTGTATACAGGTATAAAGCCAAGGTTGGCAATGTACTGCCACCTGCAATTATGGAATGTTTGCTCACAAATAATTTATTGGCTGATCCTTCCTGATGTCCTGGATGGAATTTTGTGATATTTCCTTAACCTATAAGAAGCCCCACCCAGTTGACTACTTCAAAATGGTAAACGTTTTCAATGGCGCTGCACATGCTAAAATGGGCTTTTGGGTACTAGAAATCCTCTATTATTCTCTATGAAACAGTGCTAACTGTGCTGCTAATGCTGCCTCTGATTAGGCAATGTCATTGGGTACAGAGACTTAGATCATTGATCCCCAATAATTACATTGTATAGTATTTAGGATTAGAAGGAAATTACCACTGTTATGTATTCAGGATATTTCTTAGTATGTAAACATTCAACACATTAAGAAATTCTCAGTAGTTTATGTAGTTCTTTACTTTCTCCCTGGTATGATGCTAAAGCAAGCCATTTGTCCTTAAAGTTCAGTGTAGAGTTTTGCTGTGCTCAAACTGGAAAGATGTCCAACCGGTAAGTAATAGACGCCCCCTTTTAATATTGGCATGCCTGCTTGCCTAACCCACAAACATATTCAGGGTGGACGTACCCTAAACCACCAACCAACATTCTTGTCCATGATAACCCCAAGGATAGTTCATCTTTCATCAAGCCTCACTAGCTTCGATCCTTAATCAACATCCCTTTCTGAGCTCACTCTCCAGTCTCCCCACTTTGTAACTGTTAGTCAGACTGACTCAGACACCTGTTTTTCTATTCCCCTCCTTGAGGGGTAATGCTAACAACTGCTCCATTGAGAAAGTGGCCCACCCGACTGAGAGCATAGCAGACCAGCTGACTAACTGCTTTGATGTTTGTGCATGTGAAGTTACCACCAACCCTCATGGAAAAACATTGCATGTTTTGCAAGCAATGTACAGTGTCTGTTGCTGGATATGTGAGTGTGGCTCTTTTTTCTTTAGCACTTGTGGAGTGTCTTATTTGTGTTCAACATTTTCATGAGTAAATGTGTTTTTTGGCGGTGTTCTGCGTTTTGAAGTGTGTGTCCTTTTTCTGTGCTCAGCACTTTCTATGACTCAATGTGTAACTGTTTGTTCATTTGTCTCTAGGTCTCCTCCCTCTCTAGCCTTTGTTACATGTCACTCTGTCTGGTTCTCTCTCTGCCTCTCCACCCCTGACTCTGTCTGTGTGTGTGTGTTTGGGCCTCAGTTGGCAGCCGTCCTGGAGGAGAAGTCATCCCTGCAGGTGGAGACACAGTCCCTGAGGGAGAAGCTCAGCCTCAGTAACCCACAGGATGCTTCTACCACCATCACTGGCAAGAAGCTGCTGCTGCTGCAGAGCCAGATGGAGCAGCTACAGGAGGAGAACTACAGGTCAGAGTCATATCCTCAACACAGACTTCCAAACTAAATGCATTCTACTCTGTGTCTACTCTTTTGATACAATTAATTTATAATTTTCTGTTTTCCCCCTGTTTGTGACACAGACTAGAGAACAGCCGAGATGACATGCGTGTGCGAGGGGAGATTCTGGAGCGTGACGTTTTGGACCTCACTCACCGTAACGATGAACTGACCAGCCTCGCCCAGGAGGCCCAGACTCTCAAAGATGAGATGGACATCCTCCGGTGAGCCCAGGGGGAGAGCAGCCTCTCAGCAGTCTGTGGCCTCCTATCCTTCTCTCCTTTCTTTCTTGCCCCGTCCTCAAAACGCTTCCCCATCTCACCCTCTCCCCTCCCTCAGGCATTCGTCTGACCGGGTGAGCCGGCTGGAGGCACTGGTGGAGACATACAAGCGTAAGCTGGAGGACCTGGGGGACCTGCGCAGACAGGTGCGTCTGCTGGAGGAGCGCAACACTGTCTACATGCAGCGCACATGTGAGCTGGAGGAGGAGCTACGCAGGGCCAACTCAGTCCGCACCCAGCTGGACACCTACAAGAGACAGGTGGGCAGAGAGGGCTAGAGAATTGGGAGGGTTAACAAAGTTGTGGAGATGGATGTGTGTATGACACATGATGGTATGAACTCTCTTCAGACCCTGAATGTGTTTGCCTCCCTGCTGTCAGGTCCATGAGCTTCACACCAAGCATTCGTCAGAGGCACTGAAGGCTGAGAAGTGGCAGTTTGAGTACAAGAACCTTCAAGACAAGTATGACGCCCTGCTTAAGGAGAAAGAGGTGAGAGAGGATGGCTGGAGACAACTCCTCTCCAGACTAAGATGTATTACTTAAAAGGGCATGATGTCAAAGTAGATGTGTATTTAAAATCTCTGAAATTCTTAGGCAGTCACTTTGAACACTTCTAGTAGGATCAGATTGAGTGCAGTCTAATCCCCACGTTATCCCAATGTGTTTTCCAGCGTTTGATCTCAGAGCGAGACACACTGCGGGAAACCAATGATGAGCTCAGGTGTGCACAGGTCCAACAGAAGGGCCTCAGTCAACCAGGTGAGTCCAATGGATACAACTAACATCTCAGTTTTTCTAAATGACAAGATGGTAGAGGGGGGTTGTTTGACTTTTTGTGGCAGTTGATAAGATGACTGTTAAAACAAATGTGATATATTTTCCCCTGACCTCTTGGCGCTCTCTCTCCCCTTCAGGTGGATTATGTGAGGACTCTGGCACAGTGGGAAACCTGGCCTCTGAGATGATGCCCACAGAGTTCAAGTATGTATGTGTGTGAAAGCTCACTCTGTTAGATAACACCTATCAATAGACATACAGTGGTGTCAGAATTCAATTGCTCATTTTCAACTGTAGGCTTGGGCGGTACCGGGGTATTTAGAAATTGTTTTGTTTTTTTCAACTACAATTCAGTTGAGCCAGTCACATGGTATATTTGTTTACTAAGAGCATGTGACGTCCACTGTCGAGCAGTGCAAGAGCTGATCAAGTTGCACTTGAAATTCACTACTAATGTTTGCCAGCTAAATAAGTGAACTATCTTAATGCCAAATACATTTTCTCCAGCTATGCATTTGGTTTGCTAACTTGCTAGCTATAGGTGGCTAGCTTGCAAGATCAAGCTTCTTGGTTACAGCAGAGACAATCAATCCCCTCCTATATTAAGTGTGAGTAGCCTTTTGAGATAGTTCTATAACTTTATGAGCTGGGTTCTGTCTTTGCTTTTCGTTTATGTTCGCTTGCGCTTGTTAGCATTCAGCTAACGTCCGCTATGGGAATTCGCTAATACTTTGTTAGCATTTGTAAGTGTTTGAACAGAAATCATGCCCTTTGTGTGCACTGCCGTAAACCCGGTGTGGTTCAGGAATGATATGGAAATCTGAATCCGCCCAAACATAAGTGTTCAGCTGTGATAAATGGCAAAGGTCTTATTCCTCAGCCACACTATTTTTAGAACCAGAATGTGCCATTGGCTCCATGAATAGAATGGCTCCCAGTCAGATGGCACCGCTGTTAAATTGGCTGAGGTGGCGTTGAATACTTCTGTTGGTGCATAGTGTACAGACCTGTGCCTCTCTGCCCCACTTCCCTGCCTTCTCTCTTTGACCTCATCCCTTCTGCTTCCTCCACAGGGAGACGGTGGTGCGTCTGCAGAGTGAGAACAAGATGCTGTGTGTCCAGGAGGAGAGCTACAGACAGAGACTCGTGGAGGTACAGGGTCAGCTGGAGGAGTCTCAACGCAGCCAGAACACCCTGGAGACACAAAACAGGTGTGTGTGTGTGTAGGCATGTGTAAAATAAAAGGTATGTTCTATACGAATACCACTGCAGTGTTTTTAGTTATGCACATTGTGATTTGATTGTATGTATCAAGGTCAGTCAGTGACGATCTTAGTCACAGTATATATTGCCAGAGTTTCTGTTTGAGTTTCACATTTGGCTAAACGGAGGAGTGATCTAGCTAAATGTCAGCTCACCCTCTGGTCTGTGTGAGTTGTTGTGTGGGCCGGAGCGGAGGATGGACAGCAATGAGCCAGATTGTCCCCCGGCTGTCCGTACAGAGTGTGTGCGTGTGTGTGTGTGTGTGTGTGTGTGTGTGTGTGTGTGTGGGCGGTTTATCTGAGTGGATCGTGTGTGTGGCGATGGGTCCAGAGTGTGGGAGGCAGGCAGCCATCTTCAGCAGCAGGAGGAGAGCATCCTGAGCTGTGGAATATGGCTGAAGTGGCTCAGTCTTTCCCTAATGAACCACAACACACAGAGAGGGGAGTGGGTGGGCGGGACACCGCTAGAATGGACTAATGCAGAGGCTGATGTGACATTGTATGCATCGCCAGCCTCTCCCACTCACTCATCAAAACCAGCTTAATCAAATTTCCTCATTCTTTCTTCCTTTCCCCTTCTCTCCCTCTTACTTTTCTTATTTGTTCCGTCTCTCTCCTCCTTCCAGGTTGAACCAGCAGCAGATCTCTGAGCTGCGGTCCCAGGTGGAGGATCTCCAGAAGGCTCTACAGGAGCAGGGCAGCAAGGCAGAGGATGTGAGTGGAGAGACCCTCCTCATTCACCCCTCCTCCTCTAACATCCTCTTACTCCTGTTACCTTGTCCATACCAATCACTGAGTGGACCCAGTCTTCTCCAATCAGAGACAGTATACTGAAAATGTATAGGAATCAAGAATGGAAAGAACCAATCTCTCTTAATCGGTTGACCATCTTAGTTCAAATGTTTGTTAGTAGTCATTATAACTGGAAAGAGACCTAGACCTCAGTATAGTCCTTGAGGACTCTCCCCTCCGTTGACTGCCTGCTTGTGACTGCTCTCTGAGATTTTGAGTGCGAACTTTAACCCTTGTTTGCTGTGTTGATTCACCATTAACGCCTACCCCTCTGTCTCTCCGCCTGCCCCCACCGACCGACATTCGGCCAATCAGGCCATTGTAAGTACGGCCCATCCCTGCCTGGGCTCTGATTTGACTTTGACTTCTTCAGTTGTATATTATGCTTATTATTTGTGTCTCTGTCTGACAGAAGTCTGTTTCTCAGTAGTTTGAGTGTTGACCGACTTTCTTCCTCCCTGTTCAGTCCTCCCTGCTGAAGAAGAAGCTTGAGGAGCACCTGTGAGTACTATTATCACTGATGCTTGCACACTGCACCTGTGAAGGGAGTATTATTACCGCTCTGTAGATTCTTGCACGTCCGGCTCCTCCATGCTTTTCCTCTGTCCTCGTCCCAGGGAGAAGCTCCATGAGGCCCACTCAGACCTGCAGAAGAAGAGAGAGGTCATTGATGACCTGGAGCCCAAAGCGGACGGCAACAGTAAGCAGCCTCTTATTTCCTGCCCTTGGGAGCAGTGCTATCAAATAGTATCAATCTAAGAGAGCTTTTAAGCTCTGAAAATGCCGTTAATATTTCCTCTTCAACCTCCCTCCTGTCAGTGGCGAAGAAGATCGATGAGCTGCAGGAGATCCTGAAGAAGAAGGATGAGGACATGAAGCTGATGGAGGAACGCTACAAGCGCTATGTGGAGAAGGCCAGGACGGTCAGTCAACACTGCCTGACACTAAACTCATCCATACAGCGTCACAGTGTTTGGCCGCCGCCTTAAATCTGAGTTGCAGATATAGTCAAAGATTGTCATGCACATCGTGACATAGTTGAGAATTTCCGCACCAAGTATGTTTGTGTTCATTGTGCAGGTGATCAAGACTCTGGACCCCAAGCAGCCGCCTCTGACTGTGTCTCCTGATGTTCAGGCCCTCAAGAACCAGTTGACTGAGAGAGACCGGAAGATCCAGCACCTGGAGGTAAGAGCCACTCTACATTGACTGACGAGATGCAGATGAGTGGTGCATTTCTGACCCTCCATATGCATAAACAACTCCTCTGTGTGCAGCATGACTATGAGAAGAGCAGGTCCAGACATGACCAGGAGGAGAAACTCATCATAAGTGCTTGGTACAATATGGTGAGTAAGCAAACCTCTCCGTATTTGCCTAATCTACATAGTATTAGAGCAGTTGGCATGATGGGTGCTGCAATGACTTGTATAATGGTCTTGTTTTTTTTGTTAGTAAGACATTTACCTGTCTTATGGCTCTATTTCTCTCTCTCCCTCCCCAGGGTATGGCCCTGCATCAGAAGGTGGTGGGAGAGCGGTCGGGTCCGTCCAACCAGGCCCAGTCCTTTTTGGCCCAGCAGAGGCAGTCCACTCACGCCAGGAGAGGTCTTGCAGCCCGCCACCAGCCCAGATAAGACACATCAACTCTGGGGGAGGATGTGGAGATGAGGCAAAACATTATCGATATCTTAGTGTTCACTACTTCCGTACCCCTACTCTCACTGCTCTGATGCCTTTACTTCTCCTCTTGGTGTTTTGTGAAGATTGCTGCTGCTGCCCTCTGCTGGGCATCTCTGTTACAGGATTTTCTGGAGCGTCGGTGATGCAGAGCTACTTACTGCACCTTCAAGTGCATTCAAAGCTGCCAAGACTCACTTAAACAAAGATGAGAGAAATGGGTCTAAATGAGAGCTGGAATGAAGTAGATAGAAAGAAGCTGAGTGACTAGTCCTTTGACATGGAATTCTTAGACAATGTTTCCCATTCAGTCCCTCCATTTCTTTCAAGCCCTCTTTTTAGCTATAATGTTTTTGATGTTTTCTTAAGGTTTAGATTAGGACATTATGAGAATCAATGCTTTGGAATGATGACCGAGATGGAAAGGGATGATTTCTGCTCTCAATAGGGCAGGGGTCTTTACCTTCCCCCTACTACTACTATATATTTTCACCCTTTATTATCCAGCCCACTGCCAGGCTAAATAGATATTATCCTCTTACTCTTACATGGAAACAATAAGAGACACCTATGGGTTGAGATCATGGTGAATTTGTGTGATTTTTCTATTCATTTGTGCCCAAGTCATTTGGAGATTCTGGCTTGTGCTGTGTTTCTGAGACTTTTAAATGTACATGGTGAGAGAAACTGGTGAAGCGCTAGAACGGGTGTCATCCGGATCCAGATATTTTGCGGGGGGGGGGCTAACTCGACACACTTTTACAATGACGAAAATCAAGTTTGAAACTAGAAATGCCAATGGACCTACATTCATACAGTTTATTGACTGTGTCCAGCTCACTAATAATAATTTTGATGGCGAGGAAATGTTGTTGAAGACTGAATGTGGCCCCCGGGGCAAAATGAGTTTGGCACCCCTCATCTCGAAGAGCTCAATGTCTTTGATATGAGAGGAACACATGAGTTTGGCACCCCTCATCTCGAAGATCACAGAGATTTCTGTGAATGTGTTTTAGACTTTTCTTTCAAGCTGTATCATCTATTTGTTTTCTCCTTTGTTATGAGTTGTTTTGTTATAGTTTGAAGAGCAGGAAGAATAGCTTTCTAACCTCAGAGTTTTATGTAGTTGTGTTGGTCTGTATAATAATGTTCAGCAAGGGTACACAGTGTAAAGAAAAGCACTCCCTCCCTTTTGATAATGGTTCATTTCCTTGTGAAAGACTAGAAAAATGTCCCGGACTCTACTTTTGTATCAAATTCCTGTTAGGAGTATGGTGTTCACATGTAATGGCAGGCGCTCCGAAAGACTAGCAGATATGGGGTCCTCTTCTGTCAGGACCGTTTGACTGGTAGTATTCACACAGACTATTGAACAAGCTTTTGTTTCAAGCTGTAATATGGGAATTTACTTTATGAATGATTGGTTAGACTTCCTGATGGACTACATTTTTGTTCTTTTTCACTTGAATTTATCCCCAGGGTGTTTTAAGAGTTATGATTGGTTGCACACACCACTTTAGACTGATCTGAATGTAGGAAACGCTGGTGCTTGTGAGAACCAGAGTGTGGGGGTATTGATTCACAGTTAATTGATGTGGGGGGGGGGGACTGGAACTGGCCACACTGGAGGTTGTTACTGTGTAATGCTGGAGGGAAGTAAGGTTTCAAGATGGCAATCTATGTAGCTTTTCTCTCATTCTCAGCAGAAGCAATCAACTATAGATGCTTCTGTTCGCTGACACTGGAACTTACCTAGCTAATGAACATTGTGTACTCTTTTTGTCATATTTACAACTGAATTTATGTACATTTTTACCTATAATTTTCTCAAGATGAACCTGTGAAGGACAACACTATTGTTGAACACTACATCTATCTGATTACTTTGACAGTATCTGTGTAAACATGGAACTTCTCTTTGGTAGCCAAACTGCTCTCTGTGACTTGTACCTAACCCTCTTAAGTGTGTAACTATCTGTGCAATGTTATTTACCAGGCTATGAAACCACAACTGTGTGTACATTTAACTTCACTTAGTGTTTTACTCCTTTAAGTAGATGTGTTTATTTGGTATTGAATCAGGAAGTCAGGCTTTTAATTTCAAAGTAGTAAATCAACATTCCAACTGAACTGCTATGTCCTAGCACAGATATGGCCTGTACAATTCAACCTGTCCTTTTTGTGACTGGAAATCCCTCAAATGTATTGTCAATGTACTGTCCAATTGCAGTATAACTTGTTTACACTGTCCATTAGCAATATATTACAATTGACATTTACCATCACAAATTGAACATGCAGTTAAAGGACTTAAACTCTACTGAACAAAAATATAAATCGAACATGTGAAGTGTTGGTTTTATGAGCTGAAATAAAATATCCCATAAATGGTCTCTACACACAAAAAGCATATCTCTCATGTTGTGCACAAATTTGTTTGCATTTTTGTTAGTAAATATTTCTTCTTTGCCAAGACAATCCATATACCTGACAGGTGTGGCATTACAAATGTGCACCTTGTCCTGGGGACAAGAAAAGGCAACTAAAATGTACAGTTTTGTGACAACACAATGCCATTGCTGTCTCAAGTTTTGAGGGAGCGCGCAATTTGGCATGCTTACTGCAGGAATGTCCTACAGAGCTTTTGCCAGAGAATTGAATATTCATTTTTCGACCAATGTTGTTTTAGACAATTTGGCATTATGTTCAACAGGCCTCACAACCGGTGTCATGTAGGTCAGCGGTTTACTGATGTCAATGTTGTGAACAGAGTTCCCTGTGGTGGGGTTATGGTATGGGCAGGCATAAGCTATGGACCATGAACATAATTACATTTTATCGATGGCAATTTGAATGCACAGAGATACCGTGACGAGATCCTGAGGCCCATTGTCGTGCCATTCATCCACTGCCATCACCTCATGTTTCAGCATGATAATGCACAGCCCCATGTTGCAAGGATCTGTACACAATTCCTGGAAGCTGAACATGTCCCAGTTCTTCCATGGCCTGCATACTCACCAAACATGTAACCCATTGAGCATGTTTGGATGCTCTGGATCGATGTGTACGACAGTGTGTTCCAGTTCCCGCCAATATCCAGCAACGTCACACATGTCCATTAGCAATATACAGTACGAGTTAAACAGTGTTTCCTCTCCCTCACACTTAGGTGGTCATTTCATTCCGTCCATTTCTTGATGGTAAATCCCTATTCAAATATATTTGCAATGGACACTGGACACTGCAATGGACACAATGGACACTGTCCAATTGCAGTATATTGAAACTGGCAATATATGTGTAATGGACATATCACAATGGGCATTTACCATCACTAATTGGACATGCTGTTACATTGCTGAAACGCAGACTCGTTGAACTCAGGACGGCCTAGCAGTGCTCGTGATTCCTCTCCCTCGCTTGTTGGTGTTGATTTTAGCCTGTCAATTTGGTGATGGTAAATCACTGCTTAAATATATTGGAAATGAACAGTGTCTGTTAGACATATGATATGACAGTACCAACATTTGCAGTATGAAATGTTGGCACTGGCAATATACACTACATGACAAACTGGACGCCTGCTCGTCAAACATCTCATTACAAAATCATGGGCATTAATATGGACTTGGTCCCCCTTTTGCTATAACAGCCTCTACTCTTCTAGGAAGGCTTTCCACTAGATGTTGGAACATTTGCTGCATGGCTTCCGTTCAGCCACGAGCATTAGTGAGGTTGGGCGATTCGTTGTGAAACAGAGAAGACTGTCTATCCTGCTGAGTTTTGATGCAGTCTTGCTTCGATAAAGTCAAGTTAGGATGTGTCAGTTATTCTGTGAGCGCTTTTGTCCCAAAACCATTGCGGTGTTTTAGATGCCAAGTTTATCGTCATGTTGCAGCAGTGTGTAGGAAGGAGACGTGAGAAGTGTGCAGAAGGGCATGAGACAAAGGAATATGTAGTATTGGTGGAAAAAGCTGTGTGTCTAAATTCGCCTGCAGGCTGCCAGTTGGGGAACCCTGCTGTAGACTTGTCATTTCTTCAAACAGTCGATCTTTATTTGATATCGATTAATTATTGCAATAATTGAACAATTTTAAAGGGAGAGATAGGGACACCCCATCCTCTCCTAAAGGGGAAAATAAAAATGTAAATCTCAATCTGTCCAAACAATTCAAAATTTGAATTCTTATTTTTCTTTCCAATTAACTTCCCATTTCCTTTTTTCCCACTTTCTTTATTACTTTCACTGGTCTACATATCTGTTTACTTGAACTCAGAAGCCCTCTCAATCACCATCACCCAGTACATTTCTCTTCCACTCAAATACTTGTTCCCCTCTACAGTCTCTTCGTCTAACGTTACTTTACCAGGTGAACAAAGTGTTAAATTATAGACAAAACAAAACACGATAACTTCTGTTAACAGGGAGGCCACTGTCCTCCCTCCACTCTTATAATCATTTGTGTTTTTATCCACTCCAACATTTACTGTATATACTATAACCAATCTCTGTTGGATATTCACAATTCGCTTCAGACCCATTAAATGTCTATTATTTTAAGATGAACATGTAATGCGCCGAATTTATAAACTACATCGGCCAGTTTCAGAAGTGAAAATATAAACTTTGGAGGAGCTTACTTTATAAAGTAGCTCTCGAGACTAGATTTCTTTAATATAATAATATAATAATATATGCCATTTAGCTGACGCTTTTATCCAAAGCGACTTACAGTCATGTGTGCATACATTCTACGTATGGGTGGTCCCGGGAATCGAACCCACTACCCTGGCGTTACAAGCGCCATGCTCTACCAACTGAGCCACAGAAGGACCACTTTTCTGATTATAACTTTCACTATAACATGCCTGGCACTATCCACCAGTCTCCTGTAGATAGCGCTCTCTGTCCATAATAGGTCTGGCACCTGAGATGGGTAGACAGGAAATCGGACACTTTCCATTTTGCCTACTCACAAATTGGTTTAGAACGTCAAACTTTGGAATATCAACAAAAACTAAATCGGGACTACAATACATTATAGCCTTAAATTTAAAAACAAATCTCTACATGTTCAACATTTCAATGGTTCTATTTGACAGGGCATAGGTTTTGTTTCAAAATGTATTACCAGGACGGAGGGCATCCCATAAGTATTTATAGTTTTATTGGTTAGGGGTAAATCAATTCCCCGTACTTTTACCAAAAGTGGACATACGCCAATATTTTTCTGAGACTATTTCCCAGACCCTGTGTAGACAGTCATGTCATCTTTTAAACTTCTCTATCGAATGATCCATTTTTGTAATTTTGTTTAACCTTTATTTAATTAGGCAAGTCAGTTAATAACTAATTATTATTTACAATGAAGGCCTACCAAAAGGCAAAAATCCTCCTGCAGGGACGGGGCTTGGATTATAAAAAATTCTAATAAATAGAAATATAGGACAAAACACACATCAAGACAAGAGAGACACCACAACACAACACTACATAAAGAGAGACCGAAGACAACAACATAGCAAGAGCAGCAACATATGGCAACACAGCATGGTAGCAACACAACATGGTAGTAGCACAAAACATGGTACAAACATGAATTGGGCACAGACAACAGCACAAAGGACAAGAAGGTAGAGAAACAATACATCACACATATCAGCCATAACTATCAGTAAGAGTGTCCATGATTGAGTCTTTGAATGAAGAGATTGAGATAAAACTGTCCAGTTTGAGTGTTTGTTGCAGCTCGTTCCTGTCGCTAGCTGCAGCGAACTGAAAATACGAGCGATCCATGGATGTGTGTGCTTTGGGGACCTTTAACAGTATGTAACTGGCAGAACGGGTGTTGTATGTGGAGGATGAGGGCTGCAGTAGATATCTCAGATGGGGGGAGTGAGGCCTAAGAGGGTTTTATGAATAAGCATCAACCAGTGGGTCTTGCGACTGGAATACAGAGATGACTAGTTTACAGAGGAGTATAGAGTGCAGTGATGTGTCCCATAAGGAGCATTGGTGGCAAATCTGATGGCCGAATGGTAAAGCACATCCAGCCGCTGGAGAGCACCCTTACCTGCCGATCTATAAATGATGTCTCCGTAATCTAGCATGGGTAGGATGGTCATCTGAATCAGGGTTAGTTTGGCAGCTGGGGTGAAAGAGGAGAGATTACGACAGAGGAAACCAAGTCTAGATTTAACTTTAACCTGCATCTTTGATATGTGCTGAGAGAAGGACAGTGTAACCATAGTCCCAAGTACTTGTATGAGGTGACTACCTCAAGCTCTAAACCCTCAGAGGTGGTAATCATACATGTGGAGTGAGTGGCATTCTTCTTACCAAACCACATGACTTTGTTTTGGAAGTGTTCAGAACAAGGTTAAGGGTAGAGAAAGCATGTTGGACACTAAAAAAGCTTTGTTGTAGAGCATTTAACACAAAATCTGGGGAGAGGTCAGTTGAGTATTAGACTGTATCATCTGCATATAAATGGATGAGAGAGCTTCCTACTGCCTGAGCTATGTTGTTTATATAAATTGAGAAGTGCATGGAGTCTAGGATTGAGCCTTGGGGTACTCCCTTGGTGACAGGCAGTGGCAGAGACAGCAGATGTTCTGACTTTATACAGTCCATAAAGCGACCAACTCAGGATACTTTTTTCACCCCTTACGTAAGTCTATGTTTGGGTGTGCAAGTTAGTATATTATTATTATTATATGTCACGTTCTGACCTTAGTTCTTTTGATATGTCGTTGTTTTAGTATGGTCAGGGCATGAGTTGGGTGGATTGTCTAGGTTAGTTTTTCTATGATTTCCTATTTCTGTGTTTGGCCTGGTATGGTTCTCAATCAGAGGCAGCTGTCAATTGTTGTCCCTGATTGAGAACCATATATAGGGAGCCTGTTTTCTATTGTGTTTCGTGGGTGATTGTTTCCTGTTGTGTGTCTGCACCAGCCAGAACTGTTTTCGGTCGTTTCTCTTTGTTATTCTTGTTATTTCCGTGTTTATTTGAATAAATATGGACACATACCACGCTGCACCTTGGTCCTCACCATCTTCCACCAACAACGGCCGTTACATTATATCCATTATTACTTAAACAAATCTCCAGTAATCGATTATACACACATACAATCTCTCTTTTTTTTCATATCTTCACAGAATCCATATATAACATTATAAATCTTAGTTACTCACATCAACACCACTCCATGTGCATTTCCCAATGACTCTCCACTGCTCCAAAGCCTATTGCAACCATACTTCCACCAGAACTGCCCGGCTAGTCATTGGAATAATGCGCCACATGTATCTTGTGATATTACTATGATGGGCAGTGATGGACGGAACCCCTAGATAATCATTTATATCCAAATGTATTTTCCAAATTTCAATAAACTTATTATGCAAATGTCAAGCTCTTATTTTTACAAAATTAGAATTTTCTCATATCACATTCGTACTGTTCGAAAAAAAACACTCACCAATTAGTTGTTTTGTATAATATTTTTGTTATAACCTGCAAGAATATTGTCTAGTTTCTATCTCGAGATTAGTTCCTGGGAAACCGTAACTCATACATTTACATCTTACTATTATTACTTACCCATGACATTACCTCTTTAAATACTTATGTTACACACTACTGATTTCACTAGTGATGGACTGTTCCCCTTCAGGACCACATACCCAAGGCTTTTAATCAGTCACTAGGTTCACTAGTCATAGAGTTCTCATGGAACTTCCACACCCTAGTCTTTCACCTAGGCCTAATTTCGCTAGTCACAAATCTCTAAAAGAACATGTCCATCCTAGGCTTTTAGTTAGTTCCCACTAGTGTCACTGGTCATAACAGTCCTTATTCAAAGGACATCACATCCCAGGCTTTTAACCAGTACCTACCAAATCAAATTTTATTTGTCACATACACATGGTTAGCAGATGTTAATGCGAGTGTAGCGAAATGCTTGTGCTTCTAGTTCCGACAATGCAGTAATAACCAACGAGTAATCTAGCTAACAATTCCAAAACTACTACCTTATACACACAAGTGTAAAGGGATAAAGAATATGTACATAAAGATATATGAATGAGTGATGGTACAGAGCGGCATAGGCAAGATGCAGTAGATGGTATCGAGTACAGTATATACATATGAGATGAGTATGTAAACAAAGTGGCATAGTTTAAAGTGGCTTAATACATGTATTACATAAAGATGCAGTAGATGATATAGAGTACAGTATATAGGGAATACATATGAGATAAATAATGTAGGGTATGTAAACATTATATTAAGTAGCATTGTTTAAAGTGGCTAGTGATATATTTTACATCAATTCCCATTATTAAAGTGGCTGGAGTTGAGTCAGTGTGTTGGCAGCAGCCACTCAATGTTAGTGGTGGCTGTTTAACAGTCTGATGGCCTTGAGATAGAAGCTGTTTTTCAGTCTCTCGGTCCCAGCTTTGATGCACCTGTACTGATTTCGCCTTCTGGATGATAGCGGGGTGAACAGGCATTGGCTCGGGTGGTTGTTGTCCTTGATGATCTTTATGGCCTTCCTGTGACATCGGGTGGTGTAGGTGTCCTGGAGGGCAGGTAGTTTGCCCCCGGTGATGTGTTGTGCAGACCTCACTACCCTCTGGAGAGCCTTACGGTTGTGGGCGGAGCAGTTGCCGTACCAGGCGGTGATACAGCCCGACAGGATGCTCTCGATTGTGCATCTGTAGAAGTTTGTGAGTGCTTTTGGTGACAAGCCGAATTTCTTCAGCCTCCTGAGGTTGAAGAGGCGCTGCTGCGCCTTCTTCACGATGCTGTCTGTGTGGGTGTACCAATTCAGTTTGTCTGTGATGTGTACGCCGAGGAACTTACCTTACTACCCTCTCCACTACTGTTCCATCGATGTGGATAGGGGGGTGTTCCCTCTGCTGTTTCCTGAAGTCCACAATCATCTCCTTAGTTTTGTTGATGTTGAGTGTGAGGTTATTTTCCCGACACCATACTCCGAGGGCCCTCACCTCCTCCCTGTAGGCCGTCTCGTCATTGTTGGTAATCAAGCCTACCACTGTTGTGTCGTCCGCAGACTTGATGATTGAGTTGGAGGCGTGCGTTGCCACGCAGTCGTGGGTGAACAGGGAGTACAGGAGAGGGCTCAGAACGCACCCTTGTGGGGCCCCAGTGTTGATGATCAGCGGGGTGGAGATGTTGTTACCTACCCTCACCACCTGGGGGCGGCCCGTCAGGAAGTCCAGTACCCAGTTGCACAGGGCGGGGTCGAGACCCAGGGTCTCGAGCTTGATGACGAGTTTGGAGGGTACTATGGTGTTAAATGCTGAGCTGTAGTCGATGAACAGCATTCTCACATAGGTATTCCTCTTGTCCAGATGGGTTAGGGCAGTGTGCAGTGTGGTTGAGATTGCATCGTCTGTGGACCTATTTGGGCGGTAAGCAAATTGGAGTGGGTCTAGGGTGTCAGGTAGGGTGGAGGTGTCATTGTTGTCCTTTTTACAGAACCCCACCACCTAGTCTTTTGATCTGGTAGAGACCCCATGGGACTTACTTAATCATTGTTTCCAAGAAACTTCAGTCTCACCGTTTATTTAACTATGTTCGAGATCCCGTATTTACCCACCAACTCTCTCCTCTTGGATCTTAGGCAGGTCCCAGCTGAGTGTGGGCTTCCCTGAGTCTCCTAATTTAGGTGACTCCTGTGCACAGTTTAACCCAGGTCCTCAGGAGCCAGTCAGCAGGTGAAGGTTGGGATCCCATCCTCATCGCCAAGAATGAGACGCAGATCTGAAAGAAAGACGAATGAGGTCAGTGGCGGTAATGCACCTAATTTTTTAAAAGTTGCCAATCGCTATATAAAGTCAAGAGAAGAAAAAGCCTGGAAGGAGGAGAGGTGACTAGAAACGATTCAGTTGACTGTTTTAAGTGTGGATTAATTGGCGGAGTAAAGGACCTTGTGCATTTCAGGTAAAATAACAACTCGATGTTTATATCCCAGGAAAAATTAGCTAGCAACAGCAAGCTAGCTAAATATGACAAATTAGCTAGCAAGTGCAAGCTAGCTAGCTAAATTGCCATTAATGTCTAATGCTTTCAGAGTTTGTTTTGATATTTTAATCTGCGTGTCGAGATCGCGTTTGCTGTGGTGGGGACAAAATACATTTTGGCATGATGGCAAAAAAAATTGCGCAAGCAATTGTCTGGTCTGGTCAGCATGTTAGACAGTGCTACAGGGAGACAGGATGGACAGCTGATCATCCTTGCAGTGGCAGACCACATGTAACAACACCTGCACAGGATCGGTACATCCGAACATCACACCTGCGGGACAGGTACAGGATGGCAACAACAACTGCCCGAGTTACACCAGGAATGCACAATCCCTCCATCAGTGCTCAGACACTCCGCAATAGGCAGAGAGAGGCTGGACTGAGGGCTTGTAAGCCTGTTGTAAGGCAGGGCCTCACCAAGCATCACCGGCAACAACGTTGCCTATGGGCACAAACCCATCGTCGCTGGACCAGACAGAACTGGCAAAAAGTGCTCTTCCCTGACGTGTTGCGGTTTTGTCTCACCAGGGGTGATGGTTGGATTCGCGCTTATTGTCGAAGGGATGAGCGTTACACCGAGGCCTGTACTCTGGAGCGGGATCGATTTGGAGGTGGAGGGTCCGTCATGGTCTGGGGCAATGTGTCACAGCATCATCGGACTGAGCTTTTTGTCATTGCAGGCAGTTTAACGCTGTGCGTTACAGGGAAGACATCCTCCTCCCTCATGTGGTACTCTTCCTGCAGGCTCATCCTGACATGACCCTCCAGCATGACAATGCCACCAGCCATACTGCTCGTTCTGTGCGTGATTTCCTGCAAGACAGGAATGCCAGTGTTCTGCCATGGCCAGTGAAGAGCCCAGATCTCAATCCCATTGAGCATGTCTGGGACCTGTTGGATTGTAGGGTGAGGGCTAGGGCCATTCCCCCCAGAAATATCAGGGAACCTGCCTTGGTGGAAGAGTGGGGTAACATCTCACAGCAAGTACTGGCAAATCTGGTGCAGTCCATAAGGAAGAGATGCACTGCAGTCCTTAATGCAGCTGGTGGCGGCACCAGATACTGACTGTTACGATTTCCCTATAAATAATCTTATTTACATGATACATCTGAAATCAGGCTACCTGATGTGATTTTGATAAATGCACAAAATCGCCAATTACAATAAATGCTCTACTACAGTGACCATATTATTTTGGGGAAGCCTATTTGATTTTATGTTCAGACATTCACTCTGGAAATTCCTTTGGTTTCTACTGAGTTTGGTAAATCGGCATTCTTGTACTGTTCCACAAATAAATCTTAAAATTGTTCTTAAATTTTATGTTTTGGTCTCTCTAGGGCAGGTATTCACACTTTGTTTTCTTCCCTAACTGTTTTTTTCTTCACATTTTCAAACAGTACATTTATATTTTCCAACGGGGCTATACATTTGGGTGACGTTTTTTCTTTCTTTTTTCGCCTGAGTAGCCTCGTCTCACTACCAAAAATAAAATGAAACCTTCTAGTGTTCAGCGAAATAACAATACAATGTCAAGCCTCGTCAAATCATTAACATCCAATCACATTAACCGTTGCTCTCTCGCGGGAATTCCAATAACGGTCCGTATGCAGCCAAACGTAGCTGCTGCTCATTCCATTTGCTCGAAAATTGATAAATGTTTTTTTTTAAGCCCATAGAGACACATACCAGCTCTACTGGTAGTACTGCTACTACCAGCAGTACTCCACCTGCATTTGTCAACGAAACAAGTTGTTCTGCTTCTACGAGCACATCCAATGCTAGCATCAGTAATTCTACATTTGTTGTTAGCCCAGCAAGCATGGACACTGACAGTTGTGAATCTGATGCAGCCGAAAAGCTACTGCCCCCTTACCCGGGAAAGCACTGAGACAGGGACTTTGGACCATCGAAGAGGCGCAAATATGATGAAAGCTACATTGATTTGGGGTTCACTTATATTGGGAGTAGTGCCTTTCCTCAGCCACAGTGTGTTATATGTGCAAAAGGACTATCTCACAACTGGAAACCTTCACTCTTGCGCAGATATTTAGAAACAAAACATGCCAATTTGAAGAATAAGCCAATAGTTTTTTGAGGGGGAATTATAAGACTTTCGCGTTGTAAGACATATATATATAAAAGCAACAGATACCATTAATAAGAAAGGGCTAAAAGTGTCTTATATGGTGAGCTACTGAGTGGCTAGGACATGCAAGCCCCATACTATTGTGGAGTACTTCATTCTTCCTGCTGCCGCGGATATGGCTGGGACAATGCTGGGGGAAAAGGCCCAAAAAAAACTATACAGACAATGACTTCATCAAACAACACTGTTTCACAACGCATCAGTGACATGGCAGGAGATGTTTTGAAACAATTACTGCTTTGCATACAAGCCAGTGAATTCTATGCATTACAGCGGAATGAGTCAACAGATGTGGCTGGCACAGCTCCTGGTATATGGCCATTATGTTTATGGGGTGTCAATTAAGGAAGACATCCTCTTCTGAAACCACTGGAAACCAGGACAAATGTTTTAAGTACTGGACAGCTTTGTGACATCAAATGGACTTTGGAGGTCAAGATGTGTTGGTATCTGTACTGATGGCGCAAACGCCATGACAGGGAAACATAGTGGAGTGGTAACAAGTAGTTGCTCCCGACCCCACTTGTGTACACTGCAGCATCCACCGAGAGGCTCTTGCTGCCAAGAGAATGCCTGACAGCTTGAAAGAAGTTTTGGACATTAAAGTGAAAATGGTTAACTTTGTGAAAGCAAGGCCCCTGAACTCTCGTGTATTTTCTGCACTATGCAATGATATGGGCAGCGACCATGTAAGGCTTTTACAACATACAGAAAGAAGCTGGTTATCAAGGGGCAAAGTATTGACATGTTTTTTTTTGTTAATTGAGAGACGAGCTTAAAGTTTTCTTTACTGTCCATAAGTTTTACTTGTCTAACTGCTTGCATGATGATGAGTTTCTCACACGACTGGCCTATCTGGGTGATGTTTCTTCTCACCTGAATGATCTGAACCTAGGATTCAGCAACTATATTCAATGTGCGGGACAAAATTGAGGCTATGATTAAGAAGTTAGAGCTCTTTGTCTGCATTAACAAGGACAACACACAGGTTTTTACATCATTGTATGATTTTTTTGTGTGCAAATTAACTCAAGCTTACGGACAATGTCAAATGTGATATGGCGAAGCACCTGAGTGAGTTGCGTGTGTAATTATGCAGGTACTTTCCCGAAACGGATGACACAAACAACTGGATTCATTATCACTTTCATGCCCTGCCTCAAGTACACTTACCGATATCTGAACAAGAGAGCCTCATCGACATTGCAACAAGTGGTTCTGTGAAAATGTAATTTAATCAGAAACCACTGCCAGATTTCTGGATTGGGCTGCGCTCAGAGTATCCTGCCTGGGCAAAACGCGCTGTTAAGACACTGATGCCCTTTGAGACCACGTACCTATGTGAGAGTGGATTCTCGCCCGGCCCTCACTAGCATGAAAGCTAAATACAAGGCACAGACTGTGTGTGGAAAATGATTTTTGACTGAGACTCTCTCCAATACAACCCAACATTGCAGAGTTCTGTTCATCCTTTCAAGCACTCCATTCTCATTGACCTGTGGTGAGTTATTCACAATTTTCGATGAACAAATAAGGATTTATATGTAAGATGGTTAAACAAAGACCAAAATGATTGATTATTATTATTTGTGTTCTGGTCCTGGAAGAGTTCTTTGTTACTTCCCATGAGCCAGTTCGTGACAACAACAAAAAATCACACTCATTCTTATGTTTAATCAATGTATCGTATAGTGTGTTTGTGGCAGGCTTACAATGATGGCAAAAAACAACATTTTAGAGTGCGCTGACTCTGGTGCTAGGGGGTAAGCTGCTGTAGGTTGAATGTGTTTGAATGGGTACGGGACTATAAAAAGTTTGGGAACCACTGCTCTAGGGCAGTTCGGAAAGCTGACTGAGGACCTTATTACTGATGAATGTGTTGTTTTGGCCGTTTCTTTTTTTTATGTTTGTATTTTGATGTCTGGTAGTTTCCGAAATAAAGGTTAAATAAAAAGATAGGGCCAAGTAGTGGAATAGTAGGGAGGTTTTAATGGGTGAAGGGTTAGTTCGTAGGGCATTTGTTCTTCCCTTTATCCTCCCATTTTAATTTCACAAACTAATGAATTCACACTCCAGAACAGTAAGACACAGCCCACACGATGGGTGGCGGCATGCACCGCTAACGAATGTTTGGGGACCGCCATAATACCATAGAATATTGACGTGCTGACGTAAATGATATAAACCGAAATTCAACATGGCGGATAACAAGTGAAAGAAAACCACATCTGGACAAATGTATCCAATATATCAGTAATATACTTCACTTTGAGAGTCGTTTAGCTATATATAATATATTTTTTCAATGTGGTTGATTTGTGTTTTGCAATAGTTTAGTTACTCGTGACAAAATTGTTTGGTCATTAGCTAGTTTACATTTTTTGAATAGCTAGCAACTACAACGCTGACGGGGCTAACGGTAGCTAGCCTCCAACAACAAGTCTGCGTTTTTTTTCCGCTGCGAGGACGTGCTAGCTCGCTGGGAGACGGACAAGTGTCGCTCCGATTAATTTATGGATTTCCACGTTTTTAATTTGATGGCTTCGTATGCTAGCGCATTTGCTTCTAAGTTTTTTGCTTAGTTTGGGGGTTCGGGTGGAGTCTGTCACCGATAGCAAGTAGCTAGCCGGCTTTAGTTTGTGTTGATACAAAACGACCAGAGAGCACACCACTAGTTGCAGAAAGGACTAAAGGAACTGAGCCCTTCTACGTGAAAAAAAGCTAACATGGATCCGAAGCGTGGATACAACAGAAGACATCAAAACAGCAGCGATTCGAGCAGTAACAGCCCGGGGTCGCCAGCCAGTCCTGCACCGGGAGTCAGCAAAGCAGCAGCGGCCAATACATTTGCCAATGATGGAAGCTTTATGGAGATGTTCAAGAAAAAAATGGAGGAAGAAAAAAGGAAAAAAGAAATGGACCAAGGATGCGGTGATAAAAGTACTGCTGACGAAGGACAGTCGACACAGGAAAAGAAGACTCCGAGTGTGACCAGCTTTGTAAGGGGTTTGGCAGTTGTTAGCTAGAGATTGTAGCCAATGGCAATGTCTCAATCAACAAATGACAAACATTCGTTTTTTTTATCCACCACACACAGCTCACGTTAGTGAATAGTTACATCACAATAGAGGGATACATTCACACGTGAAGAGGTGCACTGCAGTGTCACCAACAAGTAACCTGAGATCCACATCAGGTCTAGACATTGGAAAGCATTCATTAGCTACTCAAGACTTCAGGAATGTTTCCCGTGATAACATAGGCATGTTCTGTGTTCTCTCGTCTTGTGTAGTCTCCATTGGCAGTCCACCCACAAGGGCTCGTATAACGGTTTCAGTCTTCTATCCCCTAACCCAGGTGGGGAAGCGCAGAGGTGGCTCTAAATTGGCCCTCAAGACTGGCATGGTTGCGAAGAAACAGAAAGTAGATCCTGAGGTTGAAGAAATATTTTTCCCAGATCGTTTTGTCATGACATCGTCTTCATGAAATACCACTTGTGTCCTCTAAGCCATTGTCTAATTATGTATTCTGTTTTCCAGATGGAGGGCAAGGGGGATGCCTGGACAAAATACATGGCAGAGGTGAAAAAGTATAAAGCCCACCAGTGTGGCGATGATGACAAAACCAGGCCCCTGGTCAAATAGACTCTGGAGGACCTTTAGAAAGAAAAACCAACAGGGATTAGGACAGCCATCAAACCTTCTGCATACTGCCAGACTCTTTACAGCTGTAGACGCGATCACCTATTTAATGTTTAATCTTGTTTTTCCTGTTTTCTTTTTGGGTTTAAATGAATGTCAGCTTGTGTGCTGTATGGGGCCATAGCATTTTGATGTGGAGTTAAAAAGGCTTTTGGGATTGTATTGGAGTACATTACTGGTCCTGCTTGATTATTTAAAGGTTATGCTGTCAGGATTGTAGCTCCTGGATTAAGTCGTGAGTAATTTTCTGAATTTGCGATATGACATTTGATGTCAGTTAAATTATAAGCACCGCCCATTGACCTGTATGTGTTGGCTTTGTCTGGACCCAGAACCCTAAAGAACCTTTGTGCTGTTTCAACCTCAGTCTGGTGGAGGCACAGAAAGTTGTGCAGCCTTGTGTTGATTCATTTGACCTTTTGAGCTGCTTTGAATAAGCAACTGTCAGGTAGCGGCTCCGGTTTGTTACCCATCAAATAAACTTTTGATTAATCAGACTCCAGGTAGCATGGTAAAGTGTTTCTTTGCAATGCTGACCATTTGTGGATTTTAAGAGCCAATATTGAGACTGGAGGGGGTTAGTTCAACCCACTCTGATATACTTTAACTTTTCACTATGTGGATGTTATTGGCTTGTTTTCCATTTTTATGGTGTGTAGAGCGAGTGAAGGCACAAGACAGGAGGGAACGGAAGTACCCATGCTGATGACCATAGAAAGTCACCAATATACCATTTTGTTTTAATCCTGCATAGTTCATGGCTTGTTTTATTGAATTTGGTGGAGTTATGTACAGAAAAAAAAATACAGCTCCAGTCACTAAATTCAACAACATTCGCATTTAGTATCATTTCTTACAGGTCTAGATAATTACATCGAAAAAGCACCACCAAATAGACACACTAACTCAGGTATCAGAGAGGGAGGGTTACAAATTTGCACATTGATGCTAAATAGTGCATTCACACACACAAACCAACAAGCAGACATTCATTCATTCTCCCTCCCTGACCACAGTGATAAAGGTCTGTTCTGTAAACATGACAAAAACAAACTTGTCATTAAGCCTTACAATTTACAATATTAAAACATTATCAAATTGCTGTTTTAAAAAAAAAGTAACAGCCGGAAGATTATCGAGAGGGTCCAATTCCCTATTTCAGGCCCATCCTGTGTTTGGGCAGCTTCTGTTAGTCATTCAAAGTCATCCTCGTTCCTGATTTATCCTGATAGCTGTCATATCATAGTGGATGTCCTCAGTGTTCCAAACAGGAGTGGTCAAAGAGACTTCCTCTTCACATCCCCTCCTTGAGTTTGATTGACATCTGGACAGGAAGAGTAGAGTTCTTGAAATATTGATAGGAAACAAAAACATATTTAAACATAACACAAATGACAACCACCGACATGACGAAAGCGACAGGCATGCACAGAGACTACGGAGGGTCAGGCAGGGAAGATGTCTTTTCTTCTTGGGGACATTTGAAGTGACAGCGGGCTGAGACGAGAGAGCAGGGTCACAGGGAAGGGCAGATTTTACCTGAGAAAGCGAGCTGTAAGTGAGGAGGCAGAGCAACCTGAGACCCTGACTGGAGACTCTTTAACAGATCTGAGGAGAGACAGGAGGACATGGGAGGGAGGAGACACACAGGAGAGTGTAGGTCAAGGGAATGGTGAGATAGGAAAGGCAGTGGAGACAAAACAAGAATAGGATGCAAGACAAGAAATGGGTTTAAAGGAAAAGAGATGAGCCAAGTCAAATAGTAAATGGATGTAAGATCACAGGAGATTAATGGAAGAATAACATTTTAAAGTAGAGACAGAGTGAGAAGGGGAGAAATGAGGGAAGAACCAAAGAAACAATATGGGAGAATGTCAGACAATGGAGAAACATTGCAGGCTTCCAGACACAGCATGGGGATTTAACACAATGGTCCAACAACATAAAATACACAAACAAACTATACACATACCCAGACATCAACATACACACAGACTAGACAAAAGCAACCCCATCTCGATCAGCTGTTCTACATTCAACTCCTGCTACGTTACAGCCTTATTCTAAAATGGATTAAATCTCCCCCTTATGATTAAGCAAATACAGGTTTTTAGAAATGTTTGCAAAACAAAAATGTCACATTTAAATAAGTATTCAGACCAGTTACTCAGTATTTTGTTGAAGCACCTTTGCCAGCGATTACAGCTTAGCTTTCTGGGGTATGACGCTACAGTAGGAGGTCCTGAGCGCTCTGGAGTAGGTTTTTATCAAGGATCTCTCTGTACTTTGCTCGGTTCATCTTTCCCTCGATCCTGACTAGTCTCCCAGTCCCAGCCGCTGAAAAACATCCCCACAGCACGATGCTGCCACGACCATGATTCCCCATAGGGATGGTATTGGCCAGGTGATAAGTGGTGCCTGGTTTTCTCCAGATGTGACGCTTGACATTCTGGCCAAAGAGTTCTTTAGGTGCCTTTTGGCATACTCCAAGTGGGCTGTCGTGCTTTTTACTGAGGAGTGGCTTCCGTCTGGGCACTCTATCATAAAGACCTGATTGGTGGAATGCTGCAGAAATGGTTGTCCTTCTGGAAGGTTCTCCCATATCCACAAAGCAACTCTGGAGCTCTATCAGTGACCATCGGGTTCTTGGTCACCTCCCGACCAAGGACCTTCTCCCCTGATTGCTCAGTCTGGCTGGGCAGCTGGCTCTAGGAAGGGTCTTGGTGGTTCCAAACTTATTACGTTTAAGAATGATGGAGGTCACTGTGTTCTTGGGGACCTTCAATGCTGCAGTCTTTTGGTAGCCTTCCCCAGATCTGTGCCTCAAAACAATTACAAACAATTCCTTCGACTTCATGGCTTGGTTTTGGCTCTGACATGCACCGTCAAATGTGGGACCTTATATAGACAGGTTGGTGCCTTTCCAAATCATTTCCAATCAATTGAATTTACCACAGGTGGGCTCCAATCAAGTTGTATAAACATCTAGGATAATTCCAGGGAAACAGGATGCACCTGAGATCAATTGAGTCTCAT
The DNA here is from genome assembly GCF_023373465.1 of Oncorhynchus keta. NCBI lineage: Eukaryota > Metazoa > Chordata > Actinopteri > Salmoniformes > Salmonidae > Oncorhynchus > Oncorhynchus keta. Next base: position 28,729,681 of record NC_068452.1, on the reverse strand, counting down.
AGCAAAGGGCCTGAATACTTAAGTTTGTTTTTTATTTTTAATACATTTGCAAACATTTCTAAAAACCTGTTTTCATTATGGGGTATTGTGTGTAGATTAAGGCTGTAATGTAACAAAATGTGGGAAAATTAGGGAGTCAATACTTCCAAAAAGCACTGTACATTTTTCAGTTTTTTCTTGTTTATGTGGACTGGCTGTGTCACTCACTCTGGGTCAGGGAGAATGCTGAGCTGTTGCTGGTTGAGGAGCCGCTGGCCCCGGTGCTGGAGCCAGCTGTGCCCCCTAATGGGGGCAGGTTTAAGAGTGAAGGAAACTGGAAGGGCAGGGAGACGGGAACCAGCCCCCCCAACATCCCAAAGCCCAGTGGGAGAGATGGCGCAGAGCCAAGAAGACTGCTGCTGGCTGAGGACACCTGGAGAACAAAGGCATATAATTAAGCAATAAGGCCAGAGGTAGTGTGGTATATGGCCAATATATCACGGCTACGGGCTGTTCTTATGCACGACGCAACGCGGAGTGCCTGGATACAGCCCTTAGCCGTGGTATATTGGCGATACAGCATAACCCCCTGGAGGTGACTTATAGCTATTATAAACTGGTTACCAATGTAATTAGAGCAGTAAAAATAAATGTTTATAATTATTCTCGTGGTATACAGTCTGATACACCACGGTTTTCAGCATTCAGGGCTCGAACCACTCCAAAATTTGAATTAGAAATATAGACCCAGACCAACAGACAACATATACAAAACATAAGAGATAAAATACATAAATACACAGACAACACAACCACACAGTAGACAAACTAATTTTGAACATTTGCTGCACCATGACCGTGTCCCACCCAGCTACCATCTCTTACTTACCTGTGGCAACTGAGAAGAGACAGACTGTGTGGAGACAGATTTAATAGGCTTAGCCCCCTGAATGGTTCCACCTGCCAGCCTTTGTCGCTGATTGGCCGAGGTTGTGGTAGGGGAGGAACTGGATCCCAAATGCTTGCTGATGGATGAGGTGTTGGTAAGGCTGGTGTTGGCGCTGCTGCTGATGATCTGAGAGGGGGTCTTCTGCCCTCCTTGAGGGGTGTAGCTGCCCTGGACCAGTTTGGCTGGCCCTCCCGGAGCACCTGAGAAAGGTGGGCGGAACCCTGCTGGGCTTTTGGAGGAGTACTGATGCATACTGGAAGCTGCCTGAGGCCTGGTATTGGGGGAGGGTGAGAAGGTGGTGGGCGTTAAGGGGTTGGGGAGGCGAGGGGTGAGTTTGATGATGGGCGAGGTGCTGCTGTGGGAGGAATTGGTGAGAGTGGCCTGCATGGGGGTGATGAAGTTGGACTGCTGCTGAGCTTGGGCTCCTGAGAGAGAGTGGGAGGAGGAGGGAGAGGGGGAGGGGAGAGAGGTGTCACCGCTGTTGGCTTTAGTATTATTGCTGCCAAAGCCCTTCTGATTGGGGGGTGGCCGCGGCTTAGGCTGGGAGTGAGAGCCGGGAGCGTTGGCTTTACTCAGGGCCGTCCCAGCAAGCCTCTGAGTGCTCAGCACTGGTTGTCTGTGAGCCTGAGCACCTCCACCCTTCATCGACCCCAACCCCTCGCTCCTCGCTGAGGACAGAGAAGGGGAGATGGTGGGAGGCCGAGAGAGAGAGGAAGGGGAGGAGGAGGTAGAGACGTAGAGAGGTGTGTTGGAGCTGGGTGTGTTGATGGTGCTCTTCTTGTGCTTCTGGAGGAGAGGTGAGGCGTGGAGGGAGGACGGGGCAGTCTTGGGCCTATCAGGGGAGGGGGGACTGTCCCCTTGGACCAGACCCTTGGCAGCATTGCTGAGGAGGGCCAGGGCCTGGGAGATGGAGTCCAGGGCGGGGGCGGTCAGCTCTTCATCCAGGGAGTCCAGCAGACAGATGGTCTCAGCGGGGGACTGGGAGGGCCGGTAGGCCACTGGGGCAGCAGGGGAAGGGGTCGCACCAACTGAGGGGGTGGATCTCTGGACCCAACTACCCTCCTGGATCACCAAACAACATAGGAGATAGAAAGAGCAAACAATTAGTGTGATCTAAATCTATTCAAACAACAATGGTATTGAAATGACAAGCATGCACGTAATGCATCAGACTGCAAAACAACAACCTTGGGTTTAGACTTGGGAGTAGGAACCATCTTTTTCTTGGCTCTGGATAACAGTGAAATCAGAAGGAAAAATAGTGCATAATTAAGAACACCAGTGTTAACTTATTTTAAAAATCACTATATGTAAATAAAGTATATCAAACTCACGGATTGCCAGTAAGGTGACAATGAACCATGAGGCTCTCTTTGAATAGTATCCTGAGGAGGAGAGAAACGTGGAGAGATTTTCATTTATTTACCTTTATTTAACTAGGCAAGTCAGTCAAATTCTTATTTACAATGACGGCCTACCAGGGAACAGTGGGTTAACTGCCTCGTTCAGGGGCAGAACGACAGATTTTTACCTGGTCAGCTCATGGATTTAATTCAGCAACCTTTTGGTTACTGGCCCAAAGATCTAACCACTAGGCTACCTGCCGCCCCATGTGGTGTGGGGAAATGCAAACTAGGTTAAATGGTCAAATTGTATACTTTTATGCAAACGCACACACTGACCTGCTCTGCATCCAGCCCTTGGGCCACAGTGGTTTCACCTCAGTCTCCATGAAGGCCTTGAGATAGTCCTCTGGAGACTGGGAGGTCTGGCCCTCCAGCTCATAGCAGCCCAGCTTCACCCTCACCAGGTTACACAGCAACATCCTATAGACCAACACGTTCCACCAACTATGCATTACAATTTCAGCTCTGTTGGCAAATGATTCGTTCTTTTTGGACAACTCTTTTTACTGACTCGAGAGTCATGACTCGCTTTTCTTGGTGACTAGTTCATTTTAGTCATTCGTTTGACTTGCTGGCTGCATTTAATTCTAAAGCAGGATTAATACACACTCCTTCTGTCACTCCGGAGATGTGCTCCGACCAACAACTGTTTGTCATATGAGTGCAGGTAAAATAGATCATGCTGCAGGCAGCATAGAAAATAAAAAAGATGTTTAGAACTAATAAACGATTGCATGGTGCAAGAATGAATGCTATGATGGACACAGCTTTGTAGAACCAAAAGATACACAGCTTCTGCTCAACCAACTTGAATCATTGTGAACTGCAAACGATATTGTGCTTATCACCCTCACACCACTCAAGCAATGCATTCCGCCAAGAGACGTTCACAATCGTGTCCGGTTGCGGCCACAACTAGACTGTTTCAAATGTACCAAGAAATAATCGTAGTTGTATGCCTAGCAATCAACAAATATACATTTTTTAAAACACCATTTTACAAGTCTGTCACAAACGACATCTCCAATAAGCCCCTTACGGTGAACGACCTATGAACGAGAGGCCTGTAGAATTATGACTATTTCTAGTTTTTAGTTATCGTTCACCGGGGTCCTGCATGCTCTGGGCATTACTGACTCAAATGAACAAAATGAGTCCAAAGATTAATTCATTTGACTGAATGAGTCGAAAAGATCGGAGTCAGTATAAAGAGCCGAACGTCCCATCACTACACTAAACCAAATACCTGTATAACATAATTGTATGATGTTAAATTCACAAATGAGAGCTCACCTGAGCTTCTCATCCCAGACAAACTTCTTGCGAGGTCCCATCACTCTCTTCCCAGGCTTCTCCTCATCCTCCTCTTCTGATCCGTTCTTTTCCCCCTCTTCTGAATGCTGTCTGTAAATACACAACCCAGAGAGAATATTGGACGAGTGGAAAAATAGACAGCAAGGGACAAAAGGAGAGGAAATAAGAGGTGAACAGAATGCAGGAGAAGAAAGGAGAAGGCCTTACTTGGCCACTTTGGCAATGCAGTCCATGTTGTATCTGGCAATCTGCTCTGGCATCACGCTGCACACTGCCAGCTTCAGCTTCAGTAGCGGGGCACGCAGACGGTCATCCTGGATGACAGAAGATGGAAAAGGTTACAATCACGCACACCAGATAACACTCACGCCACACACTCCGTTAACAAACAATCTACAATTATATAGAAGACAACAGGCATATTATGTGCACACATAAAATGTCAATCATTTTAGTGCATACACACACACCTGGATATTGAGGCTGAGTTTCATTAGGCGTTTGAGCAGAGCCTCCTTGTTGCAGGGCACAAAGGCCTCGAGATGGGAGTAGACTGAAGAGCGCACTGCTGCCGGCTGCTCCTGGACCTGCAACTCAATACTGACCAACACACAGAGGAAGAGGGTTAGACATTGAGATCAACACTGACTAACACATGCAGAGAGATGGTCAGGGGAGGAAAGACGGTTTGTTCTGTTGTAAAGAGCTCAGAGCAGAGACTCACTCCAGTAGGATGTTGTTCATGTCCAGCGTGAAGAACTTTTTCCTGCCCTCTTGATCAAACTGATGAGAAGCCTGTTCGTTGGAGAATAATTCAATTTCAGAAATTCTCTAAAACAAACTATATTATGCTCAAATGGACACTGAAATGTAATGCAAATCAATCAATCACCTGACGTTTCACGCCTCTAAGCCTCACATTGTCGTCTAAGCCTTTCTTTTTGACTCCCTTTGTTACAGTACCTCTCGCTCTTGGCCTCCTCTCCTCCCTGCCTCCACTACCTTTCTCTCCTCTTCCTGATATTCCCCTCTTGCCCTTTCCCTTCACCGTTCTGTCAGAGAGAGTTGGCACTTGTTTTCCCCTTATCATCTCCTTCAAAGAACATCACTGATCTCTCGTTGCCACAGCAACCTCTACTTCTCACTCCTACTTGTGGCCCTGAGAGAATGCATGTGTTACTCAATGCACTCCATGTAATGTGCTTGAACGTTTTCAACGAGCAGTGAGGGCCTTTAGACCCTACAAATCAAATAAAGAAACTTACTTAAGACCTAAAATATCTCTAAATATGAAATATATCTGCAGCTGGATTTGATTGAAGATGTCAGTCACTTACCACTCTGAGGTCCTCAATGCGCTTACTGAGAGGGGCAGGCAGTCCATTAGGCAGAGGAGGAGGGGGCAGGAGACCTCCTTGTGCCCCCTGGACCCTACCCTGGACTCTACCCGGAGCACCGTTCTCCCCCTGCGCAGGGCTGGAGGGCTGAGGAGAGTCCAGCAGCCCAAAGTCCAAGTCGCCCATCATGTCCTGCAGCACGTCGTTGCTATTGGCTGAGCCCAGCAGTGACATCATGGCAGGGTCGTTGGCCAGGTCAGCCATACTGATGTCGTTGGGTTTAGGGTGGGCGTTGAGCAGGGCACGGTTGGCGTTGTGCTGGCTACGGGGCAGGCCGGGGTTCTTCTTGCGGTTCTCCTCCTTCTCCCGCGTGAAGCGGCGGAGCATGGCGGCCAGATTCAGAGAGTCCTTCATCAACTTCTTCCGCTTCTTCTTCTCTGGCCGGTGGACATTAAGGCCAGATGCTCTGGAAGATAACATAGGACCGTTGCGTTGCTACATGGAGCTTGTTACAAGCCATAGACATATAGCATAACTACGAAGCACGGCTCAAGTCAAAGTCAGGCAATAAGTTCATACATCATATGAGCTTATACATCAGTTAACTTCAGAAGTGGCACAACAGATGTAGAACATTGCTCACCCTTGCTTTGGCATCCTGATCTTCCTGGGCTTTTTCTCATCCATGTTACTGCCATCTTGCTTTTTCATTCGCTTCTTTATCACACACTCCTCACCATCTTTCAACTTCTAGACAGGAGGAACAAAAACTAAGCTTGTCACATGATATAGAAATAGCGTTTAACACTGAATAACATTTGTTCATATATTGAAAAGGTGTGTGTGTGTAACCCACCTTGAAGTCCTCTCCCTCTGACTCGGAGGCTGCTCTGAACTGCAGGGTGCCAGTGTTGATGTAGAACCCTCCCAGCTTAGTGTTGAGGGAGGCTGGCACCAGCTCATCATACTGAGGGGAAGAAAGTAGCTAAGGGATAATCAACAAGGGGCTATGTATTCTCTGGAAAATAATAAACAACATGGAAGGTGTGTTCGACGACACGCTAGTGGAGTGTAACTAACCTTCCATGGAGTTGCATTATTTTCCGAGTTGATTTTCCCTTTTATACCATGGCTATAATTTAACAAATTTACAGTTAGAAATTCATTCAACATCCACTGAAGTAGCTAGCAAGTTTACTAGATATAGTAGCTACAGTAGTTGCCTTGGTAACCAAACAAACAACTTGCTATTATGAAAATGAAATTCAACAATGCCAATAATGTTCTCAACTCAACTTATGCTTTCAAATGCAGCTCAAACATAGAACATGTAAGAATGAACTGTAGCTATTGAATTATACCGTGCTGATATACCATGCATTATAGGGAAATAATGCCCATCAAGCCAATCAGGAAAGACTATTCAACAATGCCATGGTATAACAAGTTACAAACAGCAGAGAAACTAATAAGCAAGTATGGGGGAGAGGAATGCAATGTGTTAATGAAAAATGATCTATGATACAAGAGATAGGGGTAAAATGCAAATATGTTAAAGCATATGTTGATGCTTGTTTACATGAGTCTGTTCACAAAGGAAGGATTCTGCAGTATATGAGCAGACAGTGGGTACATACAGCCTCAGAGTTATCAATGAATGGGTCAGTCTCATCGTAGCCAAAACCAATGTCGATGAGATCTTGCACCCTGTCCTTCCTCTTCTTTTTCCCTGTATTGGCCTGTGACTAGAGGAAACAAACAATTAGAGTTGACTGGGTGAAAATATACAATGCAAATTAAACAAATTCAATCTATTTGATCTACAGTGGGGCAAACAAGTATTTAGTCAGCCACTAATTGTGCAAGTTCTCCCACTTAAAAAGATGAGAGAAGCATGTAATTTTCATCATAGGTACACTTCAACTGTGACAGACAAAATGAGAAGAAAAAAAAATCCAGAAAATCATTGTAGGATTTTTTATGCATTTATTTGCAAATTATGGTGGAAAATAAGTATTTGGTCAATAACAAATGTTTATCTCAATATATACCCTTTGTTGGCAATGACAGAGGTCAAACGTTTTCTGTACGTCTTCACAAGGTTTTCACACACTGTTGGTGGTATTTTGGCCCATTCCTCCATGCAGATCTCCTCTAGAGCAGTGATGTTTTGGGACTGTTGCTGGGCAACATGGACTTTCAACTCAAGATTTTCTATGGGGTTGAGATCTGGAGACTGGCTAGGCCACTCCAGGACCTTGAAATGCTTCTTACGAAGCCACTCCTTCGTTGCCCCGGGCGGTGTGTTTGGGATCATTGTCATGCAATGATCAGTTACTTCCATTACTCAGTTACTTCCGGCGCCGACAGAGATGGCCGCCTCGCTTCGCGTTCCTAGGAAACTATGCAGTTTTTTGTTTTTTTACGTGTTATTTCTTACATTAGTACCCCAGGTCATCTTAGGTTTCATTACATACAGTCGAGAAGAACTACTGAATATAAGATCAGCGTCAACTCACCATCAGTACGACCAAGAATATGTTTTCCGCGACGCGGATCCTGTGTTCTGCCTTACAAACAGGACAACGGAATGGATCGCATGCAGCGACCCAAGAAAACGACTCCGACCCAGCCACGTGTCATCTTCAATGCCCTTGCTAATGAAAGGAGGTTTTCACTCAAAATCTCACGATACATGGTCCCATTCATTCTTTCCTTTACACGGATCAGTCATCCTGGTCCCTTTGCAGAAAAACAGCCCCAAAGCATGATGTTTCCACCCCCACGCTTCACAGTAGGTATGGTGTTCTTTGGAGGCAACTCAGCATTCTTTGTCCTCCAAACACAACGAGTTGAGTTTTTACCAAAATGTTCTATTTTGGTTTCATCTGACCATATGACATTTCCCCAATCTTCTTCTGGATCATCCAAATGCTCTCTAGCAAACTTCAGACGGGCCTGGACATGTACTGGCTTAAGCAGGGGGACACGTCTGGCACTGCAGAATTTGAGTCCCTGGCGGCGTATTGCGTTACTGATGGTAGGCTTTGTTACTTTGGTCCCAGCTCTCTGCAGGTCATTCACTAGGTGTGGTTCTGGTGGGTGTGGTTCTGGGATTTTTGCTCACTGTTCTTGTGATCATTTTGACCCCACGGGGTGAGATCTTGCGTGGAGCCCCAGATCGAGGGAGATTATCAGTGAGTTGGTCTTGTATATCTTCCATTTCCTAATAATTGCTCCCACAGTTGATTTCTTCAAACCAAGCTGCTTACCTATTGCAGATTCAGTCTTCCCAGCCTGGTGCAGGTGTACAATTTTGTTTCTGGTGTCCTTTGACAGCTCTTTGGTCTTGGCCATAGTGGAGTTTGGAGTGTGACTGTTTGAGGTTGTGGACAGGTGTCTTTTATACTGATTACAAGTTCAAACAGGTGCCATTAATACAGGTAACGAGTGGAGGACAAAGGAGCCTCTTAAAGAAGAAGTTACAGGTCTGTGAGAGCCAGAAATCTTGCTTGTTTGTAGGTGACCAAATACTTATTTTCCACCATAATTTGCAAATAAATTCATTAAAAATCCTACCATGTGATTTTCTGGATTTTTTTTTCTCAATTTGTCTGTCATAGTTGAAGTGTACCTATGATGAAAATTACAGGCCTCTCTCATCTTTTTAAGTGAGAGAACTTGCACAATTGGTGGCTGACTAAATACTTTTTTGCCCCACTGTATGTGTAGACCTATTTGTTTCCACCACAGAGTAAAGGGACCTACATATTTGCTCTCAAATTTCTTGGCAAGTGCCTCTATTTCTCTTCTCTCCTTCTCGGCATTTGCAAAGGGGTCGTTGGGGTCGAGGGCTGTCGTCAGGCCTTTAGGAGGTCCTGGAGCAGGAGACTTCTTCACCTTCAAGAGACAATCAGGCATGTCAGGAAATGAGAGTCGGTAAAACGGGTTCAACTGAGGATTCTTAGTAGCTTAAAATGTAATCTTAAAAGTTGTACCTCCAGCAAGATGGGAAATAGATGTGTCATTACCATATTATATGATTTATATAACGGTAATATAAACATTCATATGAAAATTAGAAAAACGTTATAGCATACATGAAGTTGGCATGCTTACATCATATCTAAGAATACTGTAGCTACAGTTGGCCAACATCGCTCTTGTTGACAACAGCACCATAGCCTCGAGAGCTTACACTTCAAGCTGCCTACGCGTTCACCGGCCCAGCCTGTTGTGTTATCACTTGTAGCCTTGACTGATTTCACGTCTTTACCTGAGTAGATTGAACAAGTTCACTGTAGTTGAATTCAGCAGATCCCCGTTCGCTGGGTTCGGGCAAGGAGAGGTTCAAGCGCACTGTTACACGTTTTGTTTCCGCTGAATCCCCGTCACCGGATTTCACGACACCGAATGGACTAGCACCAGTACCACCTCCTGGCCTGGTTGCTGCACTTCCACCCCCTCCATCTTCCCCCAAACTGATTTCGGCCTCATCTTCCCGGCGGCGTTTCTTGGATTCCGAAAGCGGTGCATTGTTGTTAAAAGAAGAGATTGTGACAAACGGTACTTTTCTCGGTTCGGCCATTTGATGCTGACGGTCACAGAGTGCCTCTGTACGAACACACAAGGGAGGACGAGACTTCACTGAACTAACGTTACTGTAGCTTGCTATCTAAAATTGGGAATGTTCGACAACTAACGTTAGTTTACCATCTAGCTATATCAGGTAATAAAATGCCGTAAACCACACAGTGGTATGTTCTGCACCTCCCAGGTTGGCTCCGGGGCCTTTGAAACACGAGGAAGAGTAGTTTTAGTTGTTTCCATTAAAATGTTCGGTAGTTACCGCAAGGAGGCATCTGAAGTAGCCATCTTGACCATTATTATCATTATTCAGTGAGAGTAGTATCTGGGCGTGCGTATGAAAAACGGAAACAGAACAGTCAGGGAGCAGTCTTTGACCAATCATAGGGCGAGAACGCCCTTCAAGAACCGCCCATTTTGCATACTAGCGCGAATATGGGGAATCGATTGTTCCCCGACTCTGGCACGCGGGATGTTTAGACGAGGTTCCTTGAACACTTATCTGGACTGAACGCACCGAAACACAGGACTACCGTTCATTAGAAAATATGCATTGAAACCAACAAATTCTAATGTTTTATATTTCTGTATGCATGATAAAGGACTGGTCTTTTTTTCTTCATAAAACGTTATGTCAAGGCCAGAGATAGTAAAAACACAGGTGTGGTATAAGATTTAAATATTTATTCACATAGGAAAGTATGTACAGAATAAATGTGCATAAACACGACACCAATACAATGTACTAGCAAAATAACAAACAGGAAAGAGATTAATAAATAATGAACAAACTGGCACTTATGGTGAATTTTTGCATTTGACTGTCAGTTTGCCCAAAGGACCCTTTTCTTCATATAGGTTATGCATTTTTATGTAAGGAATCATAACATCACAGAGAAACCCTGTTGTCCTTGGCCCATTTCTTCAGAATCCTGATGATGTATTCCACCTGAGGATTCCCAGTGTTCCTCAGCAAGGGCAGCACTTCCCTCAAAGCCTCCCTGAAAAATACACACAATTGAGCACATTATGGTAACATAAAAACTCACACTGTTCGACTTCAACAATGCAACATACAGCCCATCATGTCAAAAGAAATGTGTTCGGTCACTGAGCGGAGGACAGATTATTTCAACGCTATACAAAGTGGTGACATTCATGATCCTACATCAATCCAATAGATTGTTAAGGTAGACATGGTACCTACCTGGGTTCTCTGCTTGCCAAAATTAGCTGAAAGATACCCACACAGGCTCCCCTTTTGCCCTCCCAGTACTCAGGGTTGGGGTCCAATCTCTCCAAGATATCAAATGCCTTTGCTGAGTAGTAGAACTGGCCCATCTGTAGATGAGCGAGAGAAGTGTTACACATGGTGCAAATCAGTGGTGTAAAGAGCTTAAGTAAAATGACTATTTAAGTAGTTTTTTGGGGTATCTGTACTTTACTATTTATATTTGACTACTTTTACTTTACTACATTCCTAAAGAAAAGTATGTATTTTTTACTCCATACATTTTCTCTGACACCTAAAAGTACTCATTACATTTTGAATTAATTTACTTATCAAGAGAACATCCCTGGTCATGCCTACTGCCTCTGATCTGGTGACTCAATAAACACATACTTCGTTTGTAAATGATCTCTGAATGTTGGAGTGTGCCCCTGGCTATCTGTAAATTTAAAAAATCTTGAAAAAGTGTCCGTCTGCTTTGCTTTAATATAAGGAATTTGAAATTCTTTATACTTATACTTTTACTTTTCATACGCAAGTCTTTTTTTTTTAGAAATTACATTTACTTTTAATACTTAAGTATATTTAAAAACAAATACTTCTAGACTTTTACTCAAGTAGTATTTTACTGGGTGACTTTCACTTTTACTTTAGTTATTTTCTATTAAGGCATCTTTACTTTTACTCAAGTATGAGAATTGTGTACTTTTTCCACCACTGGCGCAAGTGCTCTCAGAAATAAATAACTTCTGTCCTGATGGAGAAATTAAACATTTAGGAAGTTGAGTGATTTTGGAATTAATAAAGGAGAGTAACCTTGTAGCAATCGTTGGCAATGAGCTGCAGGAGGCTGAAGGACTCTGCTGAGGTCTCCATCTTCATGTAGAGCTCCCAGGCCAGACGGGCCTTCTGGTTCATAATGTCTAAATAGGACAACAGGGTTCATTAACAACAATAGAACAACCACAGTGTTATACCAGCAAATGTTTACATCGTTTAATGAGAAGGAGAACATACAGCAGCGTGCCAGCCAGCTCAGGTACACATAGTCACTCTTGTTCCTGTCATTCTGAATCAACAGGAAGATCTGGGAGACAAAGAGAAAGCACACACTTTTAACAGACAATAAAACATACATTTGTATCAGTGAAAAAGTTTTTAAAATGACATCATAATAACCCCAAAAGTACATGTCAAGCTTTTACCTCTTCTGCCTCCCTGTAGTTGCCAACAGCAGCTTTGGCCTGTGCATAGTTGAAGTTGAAGGCGTCATCATTGTAGAAGTAACTCTGTGAGCAATGAGTTCAGAGTATTTAGAATCCATCGAAGAATGATAATTATAGGACATCAATATTCTATGTGGACACAAATGTGTGTCATGGTATTACGCTGTGCTTACCTTGACAGAGTTGAGGTAGATGAGCACATCTTCAAACTGCCTGAGTAGAAAGAAACAAGAAGCCATGCACTGTCTGCCAGGGATGGTGTCTAAGACACAGGGAAAGGAATTGTTAAAGTAAGCACCAGTGTAAAAACGTATTTACCATTGAATTAGTGCAGAACAAAAATGTTACTCTAGTCAGTATTTTAAATATCTGGAGGAGCGCTCACCACATTCGCTAGCTGAGCCACCAACCAGCTGGAAAAACTGCTGAGCAATCTTCAGATGATCTGTCTGTAATGGAAAAATAACATAATATCACACAAACAAAATCAGGCGGGTATCAAGGCAGAACTATAGATATACTGTACATTAATCTATAGTTATATATACACTGAACAAAAAATATAAAACACAACCATTTCAAAGATTTTACTGCGTTACAGTTCATATAAGGAAATCAGTCAATTGAAATAAATACAGATATGCACCTGTGTCACAGGTATCTTCAAACAAGTTTGGGGCATGGATCAGAAAACCAGTCATTATCTGGTGTGACCACTATTTGCCTCATGCAGCTCAACACATCTTGTTCGCATAGAGTTGATCAGGCTGTTGATTGTGGCCTGTGGAATGTTATCTCACTCATCTTCAATGGCTGTGTGAAGTTGCTGGATATTGGTGGGAACTGGAACATGCTGCCGTACACATCAACCCAGAGCATCCCAAACATGCTCAATGGGTGACATGTCTGGTGACTATGCAGGCCATGGAAGAACTGGGACATTTTCAGCTTCTAGGGATTGTGCACAGATACTTGCGACATGGGGCCGAGCATTATCACGCTGAAACATGAAGTGATGGCGGCTGATGAATGGTACAACAATGGGCCTCAGAGTCTCGTCACGTTAACTCTGTGCATTCAAATTACCATCAATAATATGCAATTGTGTTCGTCGTCCGTAGCTTATGCCTGTCCTTACCATAACCCCACCGCCACCATGGGGCACTCTGTTCACAACATTGACATCAGCAAACAATTCGCCCTCATAACACCGTACACGTGGTCTGCAGATGTGAGGTCAGTTGGACGTACTGGCAAATTCTCTAAAAAAAAGGTTGGCGGTGGATTATGATAGAGAAATAAACATTCAATTCTCTGGCAACAACTGCAGTCAATATGCCAACTGCACATATTAGAATGGCCTTTTATTGTCCCCAGCCCAAAGTGCACCTGTGTCATTGAGCATGCTGTTTAAATTAATCAGCTTCTTGATATGCTACACCTGTCAGGTAGATGGATTATCTTGGCAAAGGAGAAATGTTCACTAAGATGTAAACACATTTGTGCACAGAAGGCTCATGAAACAACACTTTACATGTTGCGCTTATATTTTTGTTCAGTGTAGTATCTAAATGTATCTCTGGTACTCACCGATCCCATCTCCTGTCCGAGTGCAGCATTCACAACCCCCTTCAAGATGTACTCCTGAAAAAAAGGCAGGGAGAGGTTACAGCACATATGCACTTACCATACACCACAATCCATTGAGTTTATGGCTGCACTAACCCTGGCAAAGAGAGGAGGATAGGGAAAGAGGGGGAGATGGCGAGAGAGAGCTGGCTGCACACACACACTTACTGTACGCTGATGTACATTAAGACTAACACTGCCCTGAACCTGAGAGAGAAAGAGAGAGAGAGAGAGAGAGAGAAAGGGGAGGTTAATACACAAACGCCTACCACAAATGTCTACCCTGCAAACGCAGAACTACACCCCAAACTACACTATCCTTGTAGAAGGAGGAAGAGGAAAAGGGAGAGCAGGGAAGAGAGGGTAAGATTACTGGACCCTAAAATAGCTGAGGGACAGGAGACGAATGATAGGCGGGATGAAAAAATAAGGGAGGGAGTGAAATCTGGAAATGGTGAATGGAAATAGAGGAATGAACCTGTGGTGTGGTGGGTTCTAAGTCTTTGATGAGCTGGTAGGACTCCTGGACATCATCTGAGAGCGTAGAAAAATAAAATTACTATCCATATATTAACAGTAAAAAAAACACACTTAGTTATCAATCAGTTATCATTACATTGGCTAGTCAGTAATACAAGTGGCAGCCCACCTTGTCTGAGGTAGTAGATGACCAGATTGAGACGAGCCTCAGTAATGACATCAATCAGTGCAGGCAGCACTTGCAGGGCCCCCTCCCCACTACGAAACACCACCTGAACACCAGAGAAAGAATCAAAAAGGGTCATTTGCTTGCATGCTGCTACACACGTGAGTTGCAAAACTGCTATGTTCCCTAGACTGATATTCCCTAGAATGTTCCCTAGACTCATGACTCTCACCAGGTTGTGTCGGATTAACTCCTTGGCAAACTCAAAGGAGCTGGAGGAGATATCTATCAGGTTTTCCAGCTCAGTCTGAGAGAAGGAAAATGTGATTTTAGTTGTGTAATACTACAATGTTGTACACTTTGGAGTCACTGACTGAAGCCTTAGAAACATTAACAAAGCAACATTCAGACAAACAAGGTTTAATTTTGAGAATGATTTGCTCAGGACTCTCTTGTCAAGTTGCGTTACCTCTGCTGCTTTTCCGTTGTAGAGCCTGAAGTGATTGCAGGCCTTGAGGTTGAGAGCGATGGTGGAGTCTGGGACGCTCTGTAGGTAAACAGCCAGCACCTCCTGGGACACATCGTAGTAGTCCAGCTTGTAGTAGCACAGAGCCACATACACATTCAGGGCCAGGAAGTCTCTGCAGCAGACACAGTATGAACAGAGCATGAGCTCCGCCGACTCACAGTAGGTACAATGAATCTCTCTTTCCCACCCTCTCACCTGCATAAGCAGTCACTAGCCTCCTCTCCAGTCTCCGTTATCTTCTCTCTGTCTCAACACAGGGAAACTATCACTCTCCCTCCCTCTCTAACTCCCCCTCTCCTCATCTCATAGTCTGTGCCGCTACTCCTATATGTATCAGGATTACATTTGGAGTGTTTCCCGGTGTCTCTGTCACTCTGTGGTGCATTCTGTTGCCTGTCACCTGTTCTGCAGCAGGATGCGTTTGTAGATGTCGATGGCCTCCTGGTAGTGGGAGCGCATGTAGTGGATGGAGGCCAGGCTGAGCTGGTCCTCTGTCACATCCTCCAACTCCTGGTGGAAACCCATCAGCTGCTTCTCATCATTGAACTGGGGGAAAAAAAGAAATAGACCAGAAATAAGGGCATAATAGAACTAATTATGTTATATAAGTTGTTTGGTACCATAGCACTGAATGAATGAGCTAGAGATAAGGGTGAAAGCTGACCTTGTGAGCCAAATGGAACAGTACTCGATTCTGCAGCTGGCATTTAGGGGCTGAAAAAGGAAGCACGTAAGGTCACCTTTTGTAATAAAGCAACAAAATGTGAGAATGGGAAACAGGGTGGATGAGGTACCCTTGCGTGAAGCCTCCTCTGCTTCTTTGTAAAGCCCCAGGAAGAAGAGAGTACAGGCCAGGTAGACCCACACATCCGGGCGGCAGTCTGGTTTGTCTGTCAGGGCCTTGTATTCCTGAAGAAGGAATAGACACATAGGTTTTTAGTTCATAGTTCAAATACTTTCACACATCCAAACCAACGTTACTGAATTCAATAAAGGTTTTCAAACCTCCATGGCTCTCTTGTAGTCACCAAGGTGGAAAGCACAGTAGGCCAACCACAGGTCTGCATCCTCCCCTCGCTTGCCAACATTGCGCTGAAACTGAGCAAATTTAACCATATTGATAGGATGAGCATCATATTTCGCAGACAGTAATGTAAGCACCGCATTGTTCAAAGATATAGCACTATAAACCTATATGTCACACTTCAGAAGGCATGCAGCCAGAATGGCATTTACCTCCAACAATGTAATGGCCCCCAGATAGTCTCTTTGAATTAGGAAGTCCTCCACAAGCAGTGGCTTCTTTTCTTTTGTCTTCTTATTTACTGGGATCTCCCCACCAACAGCTGCTGGCTTTACTCTGGACAGAATCTGAGAGAATGAATATGAAAATTATATATAACTCCACAGCCGGTGCTGTCCACAACAGAGCCAGCCATAATTACTAAGGGCCCATCCAACTAGTTTACTTGTCTCAAACCTGTGGCTGGGTTGCAACCTGGTCTCAAAGCATTTCGTATTATTCTCTATGTAAATCCCTGACACTCCCATTTATCATGATATGTTTGTTATGTTTCGTATAAAATGTATTAATTTAAGGTTGTCCATCACCCATTTCGTATGAAATGTTACGAATTTGCTAAACATACATCATGTAACCATACAACCTAAGTAACCATACCAAACATATTATACTAATTTCAGTATCCCGGATTTAAGTGTACTGTTACGTATGTTACGGTTTAGTCTATGAGACCAGGCTGGCGTGCTAGGTAACGTTAGATTTCTGCAACAACAACAAAAAATATAATCATCCAGCACGGAAATGTTTACAGACTTCTTCGTGTGGTAGCTAACCTAACGTCACTACTAACTACTAAGCAAAGGTTCAATAGCTAGCTAACAGTACGTTCATGTTAGCGAACGTTACGTTAGCGTAGCTGCATTCAGTAAAGCAAAAACTTACCATGGCCAGTGGAGTTAGTCGTCACGAAAGCGCAGTAACAGCGCTCAGATAATCAGACAAGATACATGTTTGTCTAATCAAGAAATATGTGCTAACCCAGCTAGCTAGTGTAACAGATAGCTGTTGACAAACATGGGAGTTCTTGTCGCCAAGCAACGTCCCCACCAGTCTTTTCCCCTCCCTAGCATACTGGTTCATCACTGTGTTAAGAGCTGGAGTTGTAGAAAGTGAATTATAGACGCATGGCGAGTATGCCAAAAAACATTAAGGTTTTATACTGCTAACACTATTACACACGCTTGTCTTATAAATGGACATAAAGTCTCACATCCATTCACCATCACAGCAGATGAGGAATAGCAGATTCCTCAGTGGTTGAAAATTGTACCACTTCTCCCAATATGATGTAACAGGGTTATTCTGCAGCTACGGGCACTATGTCCTCGGGGTAATTTTGGGGGATTTTATTAATACATGTGTTTAAAAAATCTGGTGTGATTGTAGTGTGAACTTAACATATAAAGAATAAAAACATCTCTATCAACTATTTTAGCTACTTTTCAGATGCATTTTATACCTACATTTCACTATTTTACCCTTGTCCCTGAACAATACTTTTGTGCTTCTACTATGTTTTTCTATGAGAAAACACGAATAATTACATATTATAAACTGGGTGGGTCAAGCCCTGAATGCTGATTGGCTGACAGCAGTGGTATATAAGACCCTATACCACAGGTATGACAAAACCTTCATTTTTACTGCTCTAATTACGTTGGTAATCAGTTTATAATAGCAATAAGGTACCTCGGGGGTTTGTGGTATATGGCCAATATACCACGGCTAAGGGCTGTGTCCAGGCACTCCAAGATGCGATGTCCTAAGAACAGCCCTTAGCGGTGGTATATTGGCCATATACCACACCCCCCCATGCCTTATTGCTTAATTATATAATGTTATCTGGTAGAGAGAGTCAATTAAATAAAATCTGTATCAATATTTATTGTGAGTATGCCCTTTATATTTACACAAAATCAGTGGTTTAAAGTACTTGAGGAAAAATACTTCCAAGTACTACTTAAGTAATTTTGGGGGGTATCTGTACTTTACTATTTATATTTTTGACAACTTTTAATTTTACTTCACTAAAGAAAACAATGTACTTTTTACTCCATACATTTTCCCTGACACCCAAAAGTACTCGTTACATTGCGAATGCTTAGCAGGAAATGAAAACTAAATGCTTAGTTTTTAAATCACGTCTTAGTGTTGGAGTTGTACTTTTTACTTGAGTCATATTACTATGAGTCATTTAAAAAAAACTTTTACTCAAGTATAATAATTGGGTACTTTTTCTACCACTGCACAAAATACACCTGTCCTTTGGTAGTGGTGCCATTTCCGCCACTGAGGGCAAACTTCCTCATAAATCAAGTTTGGCCAAGAGAATGTTAATTTAGTTACCATGGAAGCATATTGAAACACTGAAGCATTTATTATCAGTCATTTCCAAACAGGCCATAATTTATTTAATTTGTGGTAAAATTAGGATTTTTAGTATTTATTTTGTGCTTAGTGTAAACTATATGCTAGATAATACTAGCCAAAGCATGCTAAGCAGTCTGTCATTTTTCTCCAAAAACTTTAGAAGTGTCATTTCCATCCCAGTCATTTCCATCACAAACTTACAATGGCTTGCGAAAGTATTCACCCACCTTGGCATTTTTCCTATTTTGTTGCCTTACAACCTGGAATTAAAAATAAGTTTGTATCATTTGATTTACACAACATGCCTACCACTTTAAAGATGCTAAATATTTGTTTGTGAAAAAAACAAGAAATAAGACAAAAACAGAAAACTTGAGCATGCATCACTATTCACCCTCCCCCAAAGTTAATACTTTGTAGAGACCACCTTTTGCAGAAATTACAGCTGCAAGTCACTTGGGGTGTCTCAATAAGCTTGGCACATCTAGCCACTGGGAATGATGCCCATTCTTCAAGGCAAAACAGGTCCAGCTCCTTCAAGTTGGATGGGTTCCGCTGGTGTACAGCTATCTTTAAATCATACCACAGATTCTCAATTGGATTGAGGTCTGGGCTTTGACTTGGCCATTCCAAGACATTTCAATGTTTCACCTTAAACCACTTGAGTGTTGCTTTAGCTGTATGCTTAGCGTCATTGTTCTGCTGGAAGGTGAACCTCTGAAACAGGTTTCCCCTCAAGAATTTCCCTGTATTTAGCACCATCCATCATTCCTTCAATTCTGACCAGTTTCCCAGTCCCTGCCGATGAAAAACATCCCGACAGCATGATACTACCACCACGCTTCACTGTGGTGATGGTGTTCTCGGGGTGATGAGAGGTGTTGGGTTTGCGCCAGACATAGCATTTCCTTGATTGCTAATATGTTTCAGTTTCCCCACATGCCTTTTGGCGAACACCAAACGTTTGCTTATTTTTCTTAAGCAATGTCTTTTCTGGCCACTCATCCGTAAATCCTAGTTCTGTGGAGCGTACGGCTTAAAGTTGTCCTATGGTCAGATACTCCAATCTCCTCTGTGGAGCTTTGCAGCTCCTTTAGGGTTATCTTTAGTCCCTTTGTTGCCTCTGATTAATACCCTTCTTGCCTGGTCTGTAAGTTTTGGTGGTCTCTTGGCAGGTTTGTGGTGCCATATTCTTTCCATTTTTTTTAAATAATGGATTTAAATGGTGCTCCATGGGATGTTGAAAGTTCTGGATATTTTTTTAACCCAACCATGATCTGTACTTCACAACTTTGTCCCTTAGCTGTTTGCAGAGCTCCTTGGTCTTCATGGTGCCCCTTACTGGTTTTGCAGACTCTGGGGCATAGATAGAGTCCACCTGTGTGCAAATTAACCAATTATGTGACTTCTGAAGGTAATTGGTTGCACCAGATCTTATTTAGGGGCCTCATAGCAAAGGGGGTAAATATATGCACGCACAAATTCTCTTTACTTTTTTAAAATGGACTTTGATTTCACAAATTTGGACTATTTGGTGTATGTCCATTACATGAAATCCAAATAAAAATCCATTTAAATTACAGGTTATAATGTAACCATTTAGGAAAAAACACCAAGGGGGATGAATACTTTAAGGCACTGTAACTGGTGGAAATGAACATGGTAGTTTCATTTACTTTAGGCTTTAAATCATGTTTCAAATTTAATCTAGAAAATGCTCCAAGGTGTGCAAAAGTTGAAAACTTGCATTCCTTTGTTTTTTAGGAAGATGCCACATGACAGCCATAGAAACAAAATTAAAAGATCCTATACAATACCAGGAACATCTGCAAAAATACAGGGAGATGCTGAAAAAAAAAAGGGAAATCTGAGCTTAAAACAAAGCGGCAAGAGAACGCAATGGAAATGCAACCAACAGAACAGCAGATGTTCAAGACAAGTTGCAATGGAGACCTGCCTATAAGGCAACAACAACACCTTAGTCACCAGATGACTTGCAGCTAGAGGGCAATATACATGCCCCATACTTACCTGCCCCTGATGCACACCCCGATACCTCATCTGCAACAGGAATGAGAGGTCAAATACTTGCTAGAAGGAAAAATTTGGAAGAGGTCACTCAGATTTTAGAATGACAAATGTCAAACTTGATAAAGCTTTACTGAAAGCTGAGAAATAACTATTTTTTTTTTATGATCAACTGAGCAAGAAAATAGACAAGAACCCCAAAGACAAAACCGCAAATATGGGAACTCTGAAGAACTTGAAGGATTTTGTTTCAAAATGCCATTATTGCAGAGTTAAAGCAAAAGTATCAAAACATGTGCAGTGCCAAGGACAAACAAGTGGCTTCAAAATGCTCGGAGGCAACATCCTGAAAAAGTATGGCCTGGTCTGCAAACAAAGAATTTGGATTTTCAGCAAAAGCAATGAGGGCAAATGAACAGGCCAACAAGTTAATACTCCAGGAAAAAGCAATGTAACAGAATTAGAACAGCCACAGAAGAGAAAAATCACTGGATTCTGTGAACGGGACAACAGTAGAGCAACATGGAAAGAGGAAGGCAAACCAGCAGAAGTGCTTCTTGAACGGCACAATTCAGAACCTTCCCTTTTAAGAGGGAATATTCAGAGATTAAGATGTCCTATGAATTCTGCAAAATACTTCCTTTTGGGTTGTCATGTCAACAGTCCATGATAGGGACACATGCCTCTGGAAAAACCCAGACCTCCAGTTCATGGTGAAAAACTACAATAGTGATCCACTGCAGCTTGTTTTTGTGCTGTGAGAACCTGAAGAGCGCATGTGGAGTGCTACCTTTGCCAACCAAAAGAGCTTAAAACATATGCATTTGATGCTGGTGAGAAGACATGGTGGTTCGAGTGGAAAAACAAAGCTGGAGAGAAAAAAGAGAAGACAAAGGGAAACATGGAGGTCCCTGTACATTTGACAGTCAAATAAAAGGTGGCACACTAGACTACTGGAGGACTTCTCCAAAGGATTGAAAAGAGAAGTTGGGGGTAACACGTGTACAACATTTGACACCAATACTCCAGAGAATGTAAAGACAAAACTGCAGAAAGATTTTGTGCATATTGACTGGAGAACTACCTGTGTAATTTCAATGAAATCCAGCCAATTCACATCAGTGATTCTGCATCAACCTCTGCAATCTAAGCCCATCTTTCAAAAACACTTTCCTACTTCCTTGAGCACTGGCTACTTTTAGAGTCTAACTTGTCTTATGTTTAACGGTTGATTTTTTAAAATCGTATATACACGTCATCTCCACCTCACCCATATGATGTACATTGAGTACGATTTGTTTTAGATCGGGAAATGAAAGTTCAAATGTTTTGGCGGAAATATCATTTTTCATTTATGTTTTCAGCTAACACAAGGTGTTGAATTTATTATGGATAAATGAATAAACAATATCCCCATTTTAAATAGAATTGTATCTAGGTAAACTTATACTCTGTTTAATAGACAATATGAGTTCATAAGAAAAAATTGTGTGACAGGACAAAGAGTAATAAAATGTTAATGAAAACCATTCCAACTGGGCAGGAACAAATGAGTTGTGGACTGTATAAACACAAGGTCGTTAGCCTATGGTTGACCCAACTGAGACTTAGCTCTGGGGGTTTTAGATAAGGCAGTGAGTGCATTCCTAGGGTTTCTGTTAATTAAAACTGTCAGTTCAGTGGTGATCGATAATGTTGAGGGGTCAAAAGTTATCTGGGAGTGTGTTAGTAAGTCAGAATTAACTTTTCACCTTACTTTGTCCTGTCGAGAAGAGGGGGTTCTGTTAAGGCAGTGAAATGACTTCATGATCTGTATTGATGCATGTGTTTGAGTGGTAGCGCGCTCCGAGAATAAATTATATTACCTATTATTTAAAGACTGGTCTGCATCTATTTTATGCAAACAAGAAATCTTACAAATTCTCATAAAATAGATTAAGGGCTTTCAATTGATGAAAGCACATCGTCATCATTAAATTACACTAACACAATGTCATACATTCAGGCATCATGTGGAGTTATGAAAACCTTAAAAACCACTTAATACATATAAGTTCATGTACAGATGTAGTGTTCAATTATATTATTTAATTTGAAACTAAAATTGATGTCTAATGACATGATGGAAATTACATTTGTCTACAGCTGTCTGAGAAAAAGATACATTCCTGAATAGTACAATCACAGCCATTATGAGATATTATTTCTAGACAAATCATAGACAACTGGTAAAATGGTGTTTCAGTAAGTTTTAATTTCTGAAAGCTTGCAGGGCAGAATAACCCAACAGTTTAATTAAAGAGCTGTACCCCTTTTGTCAGCATTAAGAGGGCTCAACATAAGTCAACAGTCTAATTAAATGTTAGTAAGTTCTTTCAATGTGAAATGTAAGCATAACAGTTATGTTAATATTCATGTAGTATTACCGTTGTCACTTGCCTACTACACTGTAGTGTTTAAATTGTCAGGGGTCAGTTTGTACAACAAAATAGCAACTTATTGTACTGTTAAACATCAGGCCACTATTACTTAGGACCAAGCAGCAGTCTCCCCACCCCATTCAGAGGCCTGGGCAGTAGGGGCAGCTGACCAATCCTCAGTGGCTGGCTGGGCACTCCAGTCATCTGCAAGAGAAAAGACATTGAAGAGGTGCAAATACATGACCAACAATCATACATTTCAGTTTATTTGAGTAGGTTAAACAATCAACCCGACTGATGACAATTATGGTCCATCAATTAGAGGCTGATGTTAAGTGCATCAGTCAAGAAACTAAAACCAAGTCTCAGCATAGTGGAACCAGAAACCACACCTTCACTTTCCATACCTGCAGAGAACTGCTAGATGGGGACAGAGGGCACAGCCATTCCCTCAGACCAGTCAGCCACCTCAGGCTGGGTGAACTCAGCTGCTGGAGCAGTCCACTCTCTGGAACTCCTTTCCAACAGCTTTCTCAGACTCAGCCTGTTCCTCCTTCTCAATCTGACAGGTAAAACAATGAGCGGCAGGCTGACAAGGCGAACAGAACATGCAAGATCCATTACTGTTGAGAAGGTAAGCTTGTCCTACCAGTAAATTTGGTGTATAATGGTTTAAGTAGGTGTCTAAAAGGCCTGCTTCTTACCTCCTCAGGGTCCCTGTAGAATTAGAGATAAGGCATGACCTCCCATGGGTGCTCCCTGGAGACGGTGCCCCTCATCCTCAGCACCTCCCTGGACAGCATCCACCACATCAGACCCAGAGTGGTGACCCTGGAGCACAGATCAGACCATGACCAACTACACCAATGAGACTAGAACACCTGTCTTTTACAGAAACATGTAGCAAGGCCTATACCAAGTTCCCCCTCCCTCTTACACACGGATGGAGCAAGGGGAGAAAGGAGGCACTGCGTTTCTGTAGCACACATCCTACACCCAGCACCGCACTGACAGGACTGCGCCGGGCTCTAACGGTGTGCAAGACAAACAACCAGTAAACTCACGTAGGTGTTAAGTGTACGAGGGCAAAGCAGTCTAACCTTGTTGCAGGGGATGGCGATGTCGACATACAGAGTGAGGAGTCAGTGTTGCACAGGGCAATGGTGGGGATGTTGACTTAAGAGGCTTCAGTCAGGAGCTGGTGGTCAGCACGAAGGTCCGTTACGATTAGGAGGCGGAGCTCCCTGAAGGCAGCCTGGATCTGATTAGTGAAGGTTCCGGGGGTGAAACGACCGTGGCACCAGTGGCCGAGGCAAACTTCAGCACAGCTCACTACAAAAATGTATATGAAAGGCTATTAGCGACCTAGCTCCAGACAGCATGTGTAACACCCATCACTGCCCTTGGAATCTAAAGGCAAGTGGCACTAGACTGCATGCAGAACTGATGTGGCTCAGGCCACTATCAAACGAAAATCATTGTTCGGAAGCCCTACCGATGTTACATCAAGAGCGTTGCATCACTGCCTGGTACAGTAACTGCTCGGCCTTCGACGGCAAAGCACTACAGAGTGTAGTGCGGAAGGCCCAGTACATCATTGGAACCAAGCTTCCTGCCATCCAAGACCTCTATACCAGGTGGTGTCAGAGGAAGACTCTAAAACTTGTCAAAGACCCCACCCACCCCAGGCAGACTGCTCTCTACTACTGCATGGCAAGTGGTACCGGAGCACCAAGTCTAGGACAAAAAGGCTTCAGCTTTTTACCCCCAAGCCATAAAACTCCTGAACAGGTGACACCCCCCCTTTTACACTGCGGCTACTCTGTTTATCATATATGCATAGTCACTAACCATACCAACATACTATCTCAATTACCACGACTAACCGGCGCCACTGCACATTGGCTACCCGGACTATCTGCATTATGTCCCGCCACCCGACAACCCCACTTTTACACAGTTTGTCATAAACTATATTGAAGTCTCATGTTAAAAAGGAACCACCAACTTTCATATGTTCCCATGTTCTGAGCAAGGACCTCAATCAAACATTAGCTTTTTTACATGGCACATATTGCACTTTTACTTCAACACTTTTGTTTTTGCATTATTTAACATATGAGGTTAAATTTATTTAAATTTAAGTTAAAATAAAATAAGTGTTCATTCAGTATTGTTGTAATTGTAATTACAAATTTTAAAAAATATATATTTCTTTTAAAATCGGTCGATTAATCAGTACCGGCTTTTTTGGTCCTCCAATAATCGGTAACGGCGTTGAAAAATCATAATCGGCCGACCTCTAATCCTGACATGACCCTCCAGCATGACAATGCTACCAGCCATACTGCTCGTTCTGTGTGTGATTTCCTGCAAGTCAGCAATGTCAGTGTTCTGCCATGGCCAGCGAAGAGCCCGGATCTCAATCCAATTGAGCACGTCTGGGACCTGTTGGATCTGAGGTTGAGGGCCCAGAAATGTCCGGGAACTTGCAGGTGCCTTTGTGAAGACTGGGGTAACATCTCACAGCAAGAACTGGCAAATCTGGTGCAGTCCATGAGGAGGAGATTCACTGCAGTACTTAATGTAGCTGGTGGCCACACCAGATACTGGCTTACTTTTGACCCCTCCCCCATTTTCAGGGACACATTATTCAATTTCTGTTTGTCACATGTCTGTGGAACTTGTTCAGTTTATGTCTGAGTTGTTGAATCTTGTTATGTTCATACAAATATTTACACATTAAGTTTGATGAAAATAAACAGATGACAGAGGACATTTATATTTTTGCTGAGTTAATATGCTGTCACTTTACCCATACCTACATGTACATACTACCTCAATTACACCGACTAACCTGTGTCTGTATATAGCCTCTACTGTTATTATTCAGTTTTTTAAAATTTCCTTAACCTATCTATTGTTCACCTATTTTTTTATAACTTAAATTGTACGGTTGGTTTGGGCCTCGAAGTAAGCATTTCACTTTAAGGTACACCGGTTGTATGACAAATTTATTTGATTTGTTAACAAAAACCTGGGCCCAATCCCTCCAGCAAACGTTCGACACCTGCACACCGACGTCGGTGCAAGGCTTTGTGTGCACACATGCAGTCACATCTATACAGAAACATGTCTAATTGATGGGTCAACACACACGGCAAGTATCCAGTAACACTCATTATTCACCGTGTCCACTACGCTGCCAGCTGAAGCTGTACCTGTCCAGTGTTCCCGGAGGAGATGACGCAGACGTCAGCTGGGTTCTCCACGGCAACAATGGCAGGGGCTGCCAGCAGTAGCTTCTCCCAGGTATTCCTCATGTTGATGATGTACACACCTGAGGACAAGGGGCAGTCAGTACACCCAGATCTGTGTCCAGTTTACCCTGCCCAAATGTGCTCCATCTAGTGAGAGAAAGAATCAATAACCAACTCTAGTTCTGTGAGCTGAAGGGGACAGAAACATTTTTGTTACAGCCCAGCATTGAAACAGACATCCATTTCAACTATTCATCAAGACCTTGAATATCAATCAAATGTATGAAGGGCTTTATAAATACATCAGCCAATGTCACAAAGTGCTAAACAGAAACCCAGAACAAAGAAATCAAATCAGGCATGCTTGGTGCCAGAACAGCAGCCTGCATTAACTGTACCCCTCCTCAACCTGGGTGGGTTGACCACTGGCTTATAACACTACAAGTAGTTTTGTTCCACTGAGTGTTTTGGGCGTTAAGTAAGGACTGCCAAAAACTCACCATCACTCTTCCTCTTGTAGGTGTAGTGCTCCATCTGAAAGTCCATGTTAGTTCCTCCCAGATGGGTTCCTGCAGCCAGGAACTTCAGCACATCCTCCTTCATTTGATGGACATCAGATTTCCGGACATCTTGACCACTTTCCCTGCCTTGAGTACGAAAAAAAAGAAAATCGACTAAGAGTCAAAAGTGCATATATTTTTATTTATTTTAAGTATTCAACAATTACTCCAGGCCCAGATATTGTAGTTGATAGGGCCATCTACGCGTTGCGCTTAAGCGCGAGGGGCCTATTGCCTAGAATTAAATGGCCTGGCTAGTGTACTCGGCAGGACACCGTGCGTTAAACAGCATGTCAGGCATGTCTACTCGACATGTTAGTTAGCTTTCAAGTCATATAAAGCCTTCAAATCCAAACGTCTAGATGGACTAATGTGAGACATTCTACACATAGTCACGGATTACTTCGTCTATTTAAGTGACGTTTGACATAAAAAAAAACGTGAAATGTAACTTACAACGCACCACGAAACGACGCGAAACCTGTAACACGCGGCGTCAAAGAGGAAGACAAGAGGAAATTACGCCACATATATACTCAAGTTTCAAAGCACATGATTGGTTGTTTCGCTGACTGGAACTATAACCGTCTACTTGGATATTTCATTCCCTAGATGGCGCAAACACTCCAGCGCACCAGCAACACAGAGCAGTAGCGTATGTTTTGGATGAAACCGGTAACTAGAGGTCGGACGAGGAGCCCATATTAAGACAATGCGATGGAAAGACCATATTAAGACAATGGGGAGACGTTGACTTCTCGGTTAGAGTGGCCTGTGTTGCAACTTTATTTGCTAGAGATACGGAGTTCCTGGTGAAGGTATCACAATATGTACATAGTGATTTTGCAAAATGTTTTAAAATGCATTTTTTTTAATAAGAGAAGGTACATTGCAAAAATGCCAACTTGTCTCGGATACAAAGATGGAATGGGTGCTAGACAAGATGGCTTGGACCTCTTGGGTTGGGTGCTGGAAAAAAATCATTGCAATGTTTTGACCAATGTCAAGGTCATGGGGTAATTACAGGTGGAGGGTATGCCATGTTATTGCGGGAAGTGGGGTTATGTGACTGAGTGAATAAATATAACAAACTTTTATGACTTGTTGAATAGGCCACTTTAAACAATTATAATTAAGTTCATATGTAGACTGGGGTGTTCTCAAAGTCCTTCCAGTGGCTCAATCTTAATATATTTGCATGCATCTATTTATTTGATTTGATTTAACCTGTATTTAACCAGGAAAGCCCACTGAGACCCATAGTCTTTTTTTCAATGAAAACCTGGCCAAGAAGGCAGCAACAATCAATACATTACATAATTAAAACATACAACAATACAATACAACGTGATCAAGTCAAAAAAAAAAATAGTATTTACACTCCTCTGTAACAGTCTCTCCCATCAATATTTTTAAATCATTCAGTGGCACTAACAAATCTAGATGAAGCATGGATTGTAGACTATTCCAATGTGTCTGGTGCCCAAGAAAAGGCAGTCTTGCCTAATACTGTGTATTCCCCACAGAAAGATTACACACATTCATCATCTACGACCTCAATAAACTCCTAATCTGTGTCAAACTCACTTCATATGTCAGTGTTCCCTATCTAATTTTGAAAGCAAAGGCCACTGTGACACATGCTATCACTGCAGTCCTTGAGGTTTCCAATGAGAATAGCTGAGTGGGTTCGAACTGAGTGTCATGTCATTAAGATAAAAAAAATAACCACAAAGTTGCGCAAGTTTCCAATAGGTTAACAGTGTTTGTTTTACATAATGTGTTAGACATGTAATGCACAAACAATTAAATATGACTCATACTTAACTAATAACATGGTTTAATTGTACAACAAGGTTTCTAGATTTAAAAAAATAATCAAATACAGACATAGTCAAGAAGCAAACTGGTTTAGATCAGTATAGCCTAATGCCTTACTTTTGATTGACTCTTGCCTTTCACTCTCCTTATCATTAACTATCCCTTTGATGTCACAACCCTGCCCCCTTCTCCCAGTCTTATGTCTGACAGCTCTGTG
This sequence comes from Oncorhynchus keta, assembly GCF_023373465.1. Classification (NCBI taxonomy): domain Eukaryota; kingdom Metazoa; phylum Chordata; class Actinopteri; order Salmoniformes; family Salmonidae; genus Oncorhynchus; species Oncorhynchus keta. The sequence goes on along the minus strand of NC_068452.1, from coordinate 28,701,088 downwards.
ATAAGCATATTATCATCATGCACTGCTATGACTGTTGGTAGGTATAATGGCTGTGTATAAGGTGAAATGAAAATAAAAACCAACCTTCGGCATTGCCGTACTAATGCTGGAACTGAGAATGACCCATGTGCTAGAAACATCCACTGCTCTCAAGTACTGTGTGGGATTTTCATATTACCTCTTTGAATAACGAGGGCAATGTTGGATTGTAGGTGTAGTTATTAATGCTCTGAGACCAACTGTCATGTGATTTATGGGCCATATAAGTAGGGCATTGCTGGAACATGTGTCTGGACTAAGCCGAGCTGCCTGCGTGTCAGCCTGTCTCTCTCACAGTGACCCCCTACCCACCGCCTCAGCCAGGATTCAGTATGTCATTTCATTTCCTTCTGAGGACACATGGGTTGCAGTGGTGGAAAAGTTCCCCAAGGCACTAATGTCATGTCACTTTCTGTTGTTTCACAGTGTGGAGAAAGGGAAGAGAAAAGGGACAAGAGGTGTAAAGGGATGCATGACAGACACAAAGCAAATGCCTTATATAATGAATATTAGCAGACTCATGTTGTATTCTTATATAATTTTATACATTTTCTTTAAAAAAAAATGTAAAATGTTCTCAACACAACAGCATAATTATTCACCATTACAATAAACAGTAATAAATTATATCAAATATGAAAACATTAACAATTATAATATCATTTTAAGGCAAATCAACTGTACAGCTCAAATGGACAGCAAGCAAAGCTTATATGTTACAACATCTCTACCAGAATAATATCTTAGAACAGTGGCATTAGTTTGGCACAAAGGGAAGGCAGACAGACTCACTGCGGCATGAGACACTCCAGGGTTTTAGATTAAGGAAGTGGTTAAAGTGCATTTCCAGCTAAGGATCAGTATGTTAAGCAATTATTGTTCTTTACCTTCAATTTAAAGACAAGCAGATACAAGTTGTGCTAAAGTCAAGGGAAAACAGGTACAGTTGAAGTCAGATGTTTACATACACTTCAGCCAAATACATTCAAACTCAGTTTTTCACAATTCCTGACATTTAATCCCAGTAAAAATTCCCTGTCTTCGGTCAGTTAGGATCACCACTTTATTTTAATAATGTGAAATGTCAGAATAATAGTAGAGAGGATGATTTATTCAGCGTTTATTTCTTTCATCACATTCCTAGTGGGTCAGAAGTTTACATACACTCAATTAGTATTTGGTAGCATTTCCTTTAAATTGTTTAACTTGGGTCAAATGCTTGGGTAGCCTTCCACATGTTTCCCACAATAAGTTGGGTGAATTTTGGCCCATTCCTCCTGACAGAGCTGGTGTAACTGAGTCAGGTTTACTGAGTCAGGTTTGTAGGCCTCCTTGCTCACACATGCTTTTTCAGTTCTACCCACAAATGTTCTATAGGATTGAGGTCAGGGCTTTGTGATGGCCACTCCAAAACCTTGACTTTGTCCTTAAGCCATTTTGCCACAACTTTGGATGTATGTTTGGGGTCATTGTCCATTTGGAAGACCCATTTGCGACCAAGCTTTAACTTCCTGACTGATATCTTGAGATGCTGCTTCAATATATCCACAGAATTTTCCTGCCTCATGATGCCATCTATTTTGTGAAGTGAACCAGTCCCTCCTGCAGCAAAGCACCCCCACAACATGATGCTTACCACCTCCGTGCTTCACGGTTGGGATGTTGTTCTTCGGCTTGCAAGCCTCCCCCTTTTTCCTCCAAACATGACGATGGTCATTATGGCCAAACAGTTATATTTTTGTTTCATGAAAAAATGTACAATCTTTGTCCCCATGTGCAGCTGCAAACCATAGTCAGGCTTTTTATGGCGGTTTTGGAGCAGTGGCTTCTTCCTTGCTGAGAGCCTTTCAGGTTATGTCGATATAGGACTCATTTTACTGTGGATATAGATACTTTTAGACCCGTTTCCTCCAGCATCTTCTCAAGGTCCTTTGCTGTTGTTCTGGGATTGATTTGCACATTTCGCACCAAAGTACGTTCATCTCTAGGAGACAGAACGCATCTCCTTCCTGAGGGGTATGACGGCTGCGTGGTCCCATGGTATTTATACTTGTGTACTATTGTTTGTACAGATGAAAGTGGTACCTTCAGGCGTTTGGAAATTACTCCCAATGATGAACCAGACTTGTGGTCTACAATTTATTTTTCAGAGGTCTTGGCTGATTTCTTTTGATTTTCCCATGATGTCAAGCAAAGAGGCACCGAGTTTGAAGGTAGGCCTTGAAATACATCCACAGGTACACCTCCAATTGACTCAAATTATGTCAATTAGCCTATCAGAAGCTTCTAAAGCCATGACATAATTATCTGGAATTTTCCAAGCTGTTTAAAGGCACAGTCAAGTATGAAAACTTTGGCCCACTGGAATTGTGATACAGTGGATAAGTAAAATAATCTGTCTGTAAACAATTGTTGGAAAAAGTACTTGTTTCATGCACAAAGTAGATGTCCTAACCGACTTTCCAAAACTATAGTTTGTAAACAAGAAATGTGTGGAGTGGTTGAAAAACAAGTTTTAATGACTCCAACCTAAGTGTATGTAAACTTCCGACTTCAACTGTACCTGACATTGTAGAATTCTACAGTGGGATATATATCTAAAGCCTGGAGTAGCTTAAACAGTCAAGTTTGGCTGGGAGTCCAGTGGCTAGTTAAGGACCAACAATATTATATGACTTATAGTGCAATATAGAATTTTGAAAGTAGCCCAGTAGAATAAATACATTAAAGTATTGTTTGGTGTAGCCTCACATACAATGAAGACAGACAAAATTGTGCAATGCAAAACTATTCAAATATACATACATTTTAATAAAACTACTAGTCCTCATCTTTCTGTCAAAGTATGGATACCAGTCCTTGAGGTATCATATCTTTGCAATGTGTTAATAATGTTATGGCAGAATAATGTATGTCAGTGAAGAAGTCCATTGGCACACTCACAACTAGGCAGTCTTAAGACACAAACACAGCAGTGCCTTCCAGGGCACTCCTCACTGTACTGGTTTGTCCTTGACTTTCACTTTCTTCCTCGGGCCACATTTCATTCTCTCCCTTCAGGACTTGTCATCCCTCTTTTTGTCATCCATCCTCAGGACTTGAGCCCCATGCGGGCCATCAGCTGTTCATACACCGTCCATGCCATGGCAGCAATCATGGTCCTCCTCAGAGAACGTGGCACCCCACCCCGGAAGAACCCTTGAAACCCGTGCTCCTGAGAGACGGAGAGAAAGAACGGCACATGTCAACTACTATTCATCAACCCATATGTTTTATTACATAGTGTGACACTGTGTGCAGGCTAGAGGTCAGTATATAAACACATACAGACAACAGTTTAGCCTGACCCACATACGAACAACGTCGTATATTATAACAGTGCTATTGCCCTAAGCATAGTAACAACGCCGTATTCAATAAGAGAGAGAGATAGTTACATTGTAAATGTATCGCACAGCGTCTGCAGTCCTCCTGTACAGATGTGGGCTGACTTGGACGTGGGTTTTGACCACGTCAGCTGGCTGGGTCACTAGGGAAGCCAGGACCCCGGCCAGAATCCCACAGCTGAAGTTAGCCAGGGCCGCGTAGGGAGACGTGCTTATCTCTAGGAGGAAGAAACAGAGAGACACTATAAATTCCACTCCACACCAAACAATTCACATTGAGACAGATACATCAACGTTATCAAATGTGGCTTCTAGTGTAACCAATACTACTGCTTCATGTTTATGTCACCGGCATCCCCATACTGACACTTCAAAGTGATCGCACACTAGTGAAACAAATACCAGTATTTAGCATTAGTGTGGTGTTCTGATACTGACCCTGTGGCAGAGTGTTCTTGCCCTGGCTGTAGAACATGACATAGAGGCCTGAGAAGGGAGCATCTCTGAGGAGGGTGGCGCTCAGCCCTGAGAACAGAGCTCTGGGTCCCTCTGTTTGACACACACTGCGCAAAGCCCCTGCCACGCTCACATAGTTATACCTGCCACTCTGAAACAACAACAGACACTACAGTAAACACCCACACATTAAACAGTACTCATGTAGTCACTGTAATCATACAGTATATAGAAAAGTATTTATCTTTTCCTTCCTGCCCCTCCCCCGTCTCTACCTGAACATACCTCAAAGCGAGTTTTAATGACAGTGACAGGCAGCATGCAGACCCCTGCCACAGTCCTGGCCCCAGCTCCCAGCAGCACAGACTCCATGGCCCCCGGGCCCTGCTCCAGGAAGTAGTGCTGCTTCAGAGAGTAGTAGGTGCTGAAGTAGATCCCTACGCCGGGGATGGTCCTCACAAATGACTGGAGGAGGAAGCAGAGCAGACATGCTGTCAGAGTCATATCCTGAACACACAGATTCAACACAATTGATGTGTTTCTGTTCATATTACTGATCATAAAGAGAGGCCAACTTACTGGTGAGACCCCCTTCCAAAGTCCTATGAGCTTCTCTGTCCGTACAACACTTAAGAACACAGTCACCATCCCCACTCTTGCTGAACTGAAAGAGCGTAAGAGAGAGAGAAAGCCGTATTAACACACTGTCCTATGAAACGACCCAGAAGTTACTTTGCAACTACGCTTAATTTCAAAACAGCTTGAGTTGGTACTAGTTGGTACTAGCATGCAGGCCATGTGGAACCAGCATGAGTTTTATGACTCTTTGGAATCTCAATGTTCAGATCTACAATCTACAATATTGCTTAGTCAATGAGGCGAGTCAATAGAGTAATGCAATGCTAGTTGGTCTCATGGTCTAGGACAAGACTGTAATCTAGAGCCAGAAAACTTACTACAAACGTAACCTCACCTGATTACTATGTGGAAGTGTGGACTATGCTGTAGAGGTGTTGACTGATCCAGCTGAAGGCTACTCAGCCAGCTGAAGGCTACTCACCCAGGCTGCATGTTGCTGTGAAGGGTCTGCAGGCGGGTCTTGACCAGGTCCAGAGGCTGGAAGAGCAGGGTGGAGCATGTTCCACTGAGAGAGCCACACATAAAGGCTTTGAGAGTCGGATGAGCCTGAAGGGAGAGACAAGCAGAGAGGGGACGAAGGGAGAGTGATAACATCGAACACACAACAGTCACGGTAGAGTGCTCTTCGGTGAGAGCCCAAAGCATGATGGGCCTTATGATTGTTTACGATGGAAAGCCTGGGAAATAGGACAAATGCACATACACTCGCTACAGTAATTCACATGACATAAATACCCACACAAGCAGTACAAACAAACATTCAGACTCAAGAATTGTGTGTAAATCAACATGGGACCACAAAGAGAACAGGCAAAAGGGCAAAGGACTCTCCATTGAAAAACTAAGATGCACCAACCCATAAACACGCACACTATTCCCCACCCTGCAAGTGTCACCCTACATCAGGTATTTGTTATAATGCATTATAAGTGGCATGCTTAGTTCTCTAAACAATCTGCCAACACAAAAATCAACAAAGAACTGGATGGCTGCAGATAAAAAGCATCATATACACCATACCCAGTCCCTCCAATTTTCACATGCTGTCATTACAGACAAAAAAATAAGACGCCACACACACAATATACAAAACAACACACACATCCCTCCTACAGTCCACATCCCTACCTTCCCCGGGCTACTTTTCAGTGGCTGATCCTGTTTTTCCTGCATTTGTCCGTTTCCTTCCCCTCTCCGGCTAAGCTATTATGAACTGTGGTGGGTTGTCAGGGCAAAAGCCTCCATCCCTCTCTTCACTTCTCTATAAGCTTTCCTCGGGTTCTCTTCACAAAGCAGCTTAATCCACTGGCCTATGTTTTCACTCTCTCTCACACACAACCTCTCAATGCTGCTTCTCCTACTCTACCCCTCATCTTTCGGCTTCCAGCGAATGCACATCTCTGTAAAATGCCATGCGTCATACATTGTAAATGTCAGTGTGTGTGTGTGTGTGTGTGTGAGCGCATGTTTTTGTATGTTCTGGCTTCCATAAAACAACTTATCACAGTTTACATTCTAGAGAGTATGTGCTTTGGGTATGTGCTGCTCTAGAACTAGTAATTGTGTATTTATTTCCTTATCACTGGGCATGAATTCCAGTACATTTCAATGTCTACAGCTCTGGTAAATTACTTGGTAGTTCCTGTACTGTGATGTGACATTGACAACCTGTACTCCTTCACTGGGACTTGAACCCCACACTTTCTAAACATGTCCCTGCTCCTCCCTTAATGAGGGTGCTATGGCAACAGCCCACCAACAGTGCTTGTTGACCAATGGCAGTGTTGGCACAGTGGAGGCTTGGCAAAGCCTTGCTCACTTGTTTGGCATGTCTATGAAGATTTAAGGTGGCACCCGGGAGTATGACCTACTTCAGGGCAGAGGACAATAGAGAACTTGTAAACACAGAAAACATTGAATATTCTAGAACAGCTTGAGAAAGTGCATAGTATGAAAGTGGCCTGAAACTTCCAGCAGGTTAAAGGAGGGGTAAGGACAACTGGGTTAATCAACGATGTCACAGGATGGTACTGTGATTAACATAGGGGCTGGATTGAGAACGTAGGCCTGGGTATCCTGATCCAAAATCACAGCCTGACATGAAATGCATGTCAAATCTTAACTGAGATATTAAATATTATAACCCAAGCCATTAGACCACTGAAACCACATCAATAAAACATACTCAGCTATTCACGGTACATGTACAACAGTCACTGAAGTTACTCTAGAATTATTGTCCTTCAGACTTTCACCATGGATCAAATACTAAATGAGCTATAAAAAAATCCCACTCACCAGAGACAGTTCCATGGTTATTTTTGAAAGTTGAGAATAAATTCCAATCCAATAATGTTGTCCTTGTATGATCAAAATCCTGTCTTTTCCTCTTTTTGAATCACTTTCTCAGTCCTTACTCTGCCCCTGTCCATTCAACTTTTCCAAACGCTCCTGCACAAGAGATTACAGAGAAGATGTCATGATTGGGCATTTCAGCTGCGCAACCCATTACATAACACAAACAGAATAACCTTTCAAAACTGATATAGAATGTTACAGGCTGTAACTTACAGCACTGGTGTTTTGCAATGTTGATAGTGTGTCCCTTACAGCAGATACTGGAGAGCTGCACTGCCTCTGACTGATCCACTGAGGGGTTGGGGCACTCACCACAGCACAAACCCAATGTAGGAATCATCTGACTCACACTATGGTTCCCATTTAAGACACACAGTTACTTATTAACTAATTAACTACACCCTGATCACGTTGCACATGTTTCTCATGCGTTTGTGTGTGCACATCTGTGTGTGTGTGTGTGTGTGTGTGTATGTCTCTGTGTGTGGGGGGCCCTGAAGCATCATGCTCTCAATACTTTGAGGCACAGGTGGCCAAAATAAGTTAGTGATTTTAAGTCCAGGACTGTTTTTAATAATGTGTCCAGACTCCAGACTCTTCAATCCTGATATACATTTTTATGGAATATGTTTTGTCATTTCAAGACATTACCTTAAAATGGGTAGACAGACAGACATCTCAATCGGAATACATCTGTGTGACTAATTTTGTGAGAGAGTCAAGTGACTCAGCACACATATACATTGAAACAGATTAATACAATTAATGACAACTGTTAATGTAACACAGACATCACTAAATCACTAGTTGTACACATTCAAATTTTTGCACGGGACTGGACAGAAGTGATTATGATCCGGGGTTATAGAACTGTTGCAGAATCAGGACAGTACAGGAAAGACCGACAGGAATGAATTTACACTCCCATGTCAACCTCGAATGTACATATCGACAAATATTCAAGGTAGTTAAACATATTTATGTTAATTTTAACAAATATGATTAACATTTATCACAGGTCTCACACTAGATCCTTTTCAATCATGATAAACAGAGGCCCATAGTAATCTTCTTTGGAACCATCTGCATCTCAGGATTCCCACGCAAGAATTTAGGAGTTAATGCCTCGTTCTCGTCGGGAACTAGGAAACGGACTTCGAAACATGAGCTCTGAGTTTCCAATTTGAAAGTAGCAGAATCAACGACAAGGAAGCTCTAATACAAAACCCTAACAATCATGAACCAGACCGTTTTCAGAAGCGTTTCCCAGTCCAACAAAACATTTACCGAAAATCGTACGTCTACTATTTCAATTAATTAGAATGAGAACACAACCCGAAGACAATGAGAATAGAAACTCACATTTATAAATGCATAGGGCAAAGCATTGAACTGGAGAATGGACAAAATACGCAATCAACAGAAACAGGCATGTGTAATTATTTGATTAGACAACGATTAACAAGCCAAGGCCATTTGCTGAAATATTGTAGCTTACAATAGGCCGTTGTATTAATACAATATAAAAACGACATTCAGTTCTCACCCAAATCTGTCCATCCTTGTGCCAAATTGTCTGTTTAAACCGGTTTAGACTTGCTTCATAATTATGCCGTTTGTCCTGGGGAACCATTTCAATTAGGATTTGTTCAGATTCAAGACTGTCCTCTTGTGGTCATGTCTGAGATCACGATGCTAAAAAATAAAAACACTACAGGACAATAGATCAGATAGTCTAGTGTATTTACAGTTTAAAGCCGCAATCAGCAGTGTCAGTGAACAGCCGAGGGATGGGGCTACGAATGCAAGGACTCCATGATAACTTTTTGTTTTAACCATGTTGAGGCCAATTGTTTGTTTACATTTAAATTTGAACTTAAGTTATATTTTTTAAGAATCAATAGGTAAAATAAATGGAGCAAAGTAAAAATATATATTTAGTAGTAGTAACTGGGGATTGCCCCTTTAATAGACAAAAATTCTCAAGAGTCAACGGTTGCAGTTTAGAAAGCCATCTTTATTGCAATAATACCAACAATTCACAACTCATCAAGATGTCATTTTTTTCAGAGCTGCAGAGAAAATAAACAGTACAAAATTGAGATTTCTTTTTTGCTTCCAAGTGCGAGAGAGTGATCTTTTGTCTGTTATCCATCATTAATAATAACAAATTCCTCTCACTTCCCAGCAGTGTGAGCAAAAAAGGCAACCCTGAGCACAGCCTGCAGGGGTCAGTTCACCCAGACCTAAAGCACCTTCACTCATCTACCTCACCCCATCCCTTAAATACATGGGATTAACACCTGGCCAGGCATATCAACAGGGAGTCATCTTCCTGTCAGAGAAAGTTTAAAGATGCCATCAGGATATCATGTGATGCGTTCGGCCACGGCGCTGCAAAATAGAACGTCCCACTTATCCCAACATGCTTTACTCTGTTCAACCACCCCTATACCCCACCAAGCAGTGCTCTGAGAATACAGCGTGTCGTGAGTAATAAACTACCCCACCACCCCGTAACCATCGCCCTGCGCATCAATAAAAACATTGATAGTAGTAAAGAAATATGTGGATCCAGGTAATAACAACCTTGAACAGTAGAATTTGACTGTAAGGCTTTAGTGTGTGTTGGCATGAATACATAGGAGCCTGCAGTTCCTCTGAATTTGTATTTTCTTGTTTGGAGGTGCATCTGCCGTCTATCAATGTCTTCAATTTAATGCACCAGTGGTCTATCACACATCTCAGTGCAAAAATAAGACAATTCAGCACAAATCAAATGTTTGTACATTAATGCGTTTCTCTAATTCTGTGTGCTTTTTGTGTCTATAGATGTATCGTTTTCTTAAGCCCAAAAGCATATGTTTTAAGTACTATCCGCAGCTAAATTAATACGGTACAATTGAGCACATAAACCTCCATTATAAACTGAGGTGAGAGCGAGCGAGAGCCATAATAGACGTGTAGTACTTTCATACTTGACCATTATAAAAACTACAGCATAAAATACAAATCTATAGATTGCGATATTACTTTGGTCCACTTCGAGTAATCCTTCTTCATTTATTTATATTCATTTCGTTCGTTCTTGCTTCAGTTAGAAAAAGAGCCCAAAAATACTATTTCTAATGGAATGTTTCCTTACAAAAATATCATTCATTTATTTTTTTCCCAGAGAATGAAGCAGGAGAAAATAAATTTGGCCCACAAATTTATATGAGTTATGACAGTATGGTGATTGTCTGAAGTATTGTTGTATTGGCTTGTATGGAATATAAGTGTACATAGATTGTCAAGTCTCCCATTAAAGAGAGACTGAGGTTTGGCTGTGAAGTATATTTACTGCCTCTAAATCATACAGTATCATGTTTGTGTCCCCCTGTAAGTGCATGCGTTACTTTAAGTGGTATATGTGTGGGTTTGTGTGTGTTGTACGACTGTTGCAGTTCAATCCTATGGACAGAAGGGAACACTGGCTGTTCATTCAGGCTTGGGCTCAGGTGTCTCGCTCTTGGGCTCGCTCTCCTCGTCACTCTCAATGCCTGCGCGGCTGACAATGCGGCGCATGGTGAAGGGGAGGTCCCCACGCCTGGAACAGAGACGGTAGAGATCAGTGATTAGGGCAGAGAGATCATGACAGGGGCACAGCACATACCATGGAAGAGTCATGGAGGGCCCCCCCCCAAAAAAGTCCCTCTGGATATATGATCAGTAATGTCGCAGAGGGAATGTGATTAAAACATACATTGTAAATGCAAGTATGCTGTGTAGGGTGCTAGTACAGACGGATTCATTTACAACTGAGTTCAGTGCGTCAGCATTTAGTCCAGTTGGGTGATGGAGGTGTACGTACCTGAGCTTGCTCTTGAGGGTGCTGACCTCGCGGTTCATGGCATCGGCTGACTCTGTGGCGTCCTCCAGCTCCCTTTGCAGTTTCCTGCGGTTGGCGTTGGCTCTCTGGGCCTCCTCCTCAGACTCCTCAAGCTGCCTCTTCAGCTGCTTCATACGAGAGTTCAGCTTGTCCGACTGCGTACACACACACACATTAGCATCAAGTACCAAGGTGGATGCTACATGTAGGTGGTGGATAGGGTGAGTTCCAAGACAATGTAAAGTACAAAGAGATGTAGTGAAAGCTTTATATAAATCTACTCTATTAAATCATTCACATACTTTCAAAATAGAGTCACACAGGGGGAAATAGAGACTAAGTTTGCTGGTGTAAAGCTGTTGGGATTGTGTTGAAGCTTGTTTTCTGAGCCCTGACCTGGTCTTTGTACTGCTCTGTGTTGCGTCTCTCGTCGTCCACCGCGAGGACGACCTCCTTTAGCTTCTTCTCTGTGCGGCGCACCAGCTTGGACGCCTGCTGCCTCTCCCTGTGGAAAGAAACACCTGGGTCACATGGACAGGCTGAAACATTACTTAGCTTGTGGGATTTTCACCATCTGAACTCACCCATGCTGCAATTTCAGTTATTTTTTGCATTATGGAGAGCATAGGAGATGCAGGATATCTGAGGGAGGATGCAGGTGGTCTAAGGTCAGGTTCAGACCCACTCACCTGGTCTCGATGTCCACCTGCTCCTCCAGCTGGGCGATCTTGGCCTCCAGGGCGGCAATAGTGGCCTTGTACTTGGACTTGACAGTTCCTTCCAGCTCCTGCAGCTTCAGCTTCAGCTCCTTGTTCTGGCGCTCCAGCTGGGAGCGGGCCCCCTCCAGGCGCTGGGAGGTACTGCGCTCTGCCGTCAGCTCCACAGTCATCTGGTCAGTCTGACAGAAACAGGGGGTTAAACTGCCTGACCCACCTTATCATTAGAAGTACACTATCCCAGTCTGTACACATGGGGCATGAAAGTCAATTGCCGTCCTTGGCTGTCCTACCTGCAGCAGAGCTCTCTTCAGCCTATCGTTGACCAGCTCAGTGTTACACTGCTCCTCCTCCAGCTCCTCCTCCAGCTGTGCGATACGAGCCTCCAGTCTCCTTTTCTCCTCTGCAATCAGAGCACTGAGGGGAAGAGGAAAGGTGGGAAAGAAAGGATGAGATAAGCGAGCAAGGGAGAGACATTTGGGTCATTAGAAGCAGAGATAAACAGTAGGTTATGAAAGAAAATAAATGGTTCCTACTTCTTGGCAGCCTGGTTGTTGATCTCATCCTGCAGCTCGTCTCTCTCTTGCTGGGCCTGTCTCTTTACACGCTCTGCAGAAGCCAGCTCCTGGGGGGTGGCGTGTCAGTGTATGTGAGAACCAAAGCGTGTACGTGGGAATAGGCCAAATCCTAACTTGAGAAGCTCTCATAACTACCTTCCCACATTAATCATGATTCCAGTGAAGGATTTGTGCAAATACAGTTTCACAATAGGATTTATAAAGAGTTACAGAAGTAGGTTTTGTATTGTTTGGGAGGGCGAGGTGTCAGGTGAGAATAAAACGAGAGACTAGTGTGAGATGGTCAGGTGAGGGGCAGCAGCGCCGACTGACCTCTGTCATCTGGATCATGTCAGCCTCCATGCTCTTGAGCTTCTTCTCGTTCTCCTTGGCCTGGGCCATGATCTCATCTCTGGACATACGAGTGTCCTCCAGCTCCCTCAGCAGCTCCTTCATCTGGGCCTGGTGGAGAGGGAGAGGGTCATAGCATATTTCAAGCAAACTATTCACAATCTGCATGCATCTGGATTAGAATAGAATGTGGTCATGGTATATAAACATACTAGTCAGAAGCTGGTGATAATGTAATTGGTTGTTACCTGGAGCTTCTTAAGCTGTTTGAGGGCCTCATCACGGTTCTTGTTGGCCATGTCGATGGCTGCCTCCAGCTCCTTCAGGTCCAGCTCCAGCTTCTTACGGGCTGCCACGGCAACAGAGCGCTGCTTCCTCTCATCCTCCAACTCCAACTCCATCTCCCGCACCTGAGAGATTCAAGCTTTCAATCACTGGACTACATGTCCCATCATGCAGTGGACAAATAATACCTTAAGGAACCACTACCTACAAAGTCAAACCTGTAGCTACTAGTGTACCTGTTTGACCAGTTGTCTCTTCTTCTCCTCGCCCATCTCATCTCGTCCTGCCAGGTCTCTCTCGTACTGGGCCTTCATGGCCTGCATGTTGACCTCCAGACGCAGCTTGGCGTCCTCCGTGGCCTGCAGCTCGTCCTCCAGCTCCTCCAGCTGAGTTCTCATCTCCTCCAGCTGCTGATCCATGCCACGCTTGGACTTCTCCAGCTCGTGTACCTGAAGGAGAATAGTAGAGATTGTGATGAGAAATAGGAATTTGGGACCAGTATGAAAACAGAGGATTTTAATTGATTTCTACCTAGAACAATTCAACCACCCCCTAGGCTGTCTTACACTCTTGCCAACGTCGTCCTTGGAGGAGACCAGGTCCTCCATCTCAGCACGGAGCAGCTTGTTGGCACGGTCCATCTCATCCTTCATGTCACGGAGGGATTCCAGCTCGCGGGTCAGAGCCAGGGTCCGGGTCTCCTTTTCCCTGGCCTCAGCCTCAGCCTTGTCCCTCTCCTCAGCATAGCGGCATGAGATGGTCTTCTCCTCAGCCAGCATCTAGAAGTAAAATGGAGGAATGTCACACTATACTTACACACTATACTTAGTTACAGATCTTCAGAATCAACCCTTCCAAGTAGTCCCCCCAGTTTGAGTTAATTAATTGTGGACAGTAACCAGGTTTCCTAGAATCTTCATGCGAGTAAAGTAAATCTCTGGTAAAAAAATAAAAAAACAGGCCTGATGGAAACAGCAAATCTGTCAACTCAAAATACACTTGACAAGATGTGATGTGTCTAAAATTAAATTCTGCGAGAAATGGTGAAACACCTTTATACACAAATATTGATATAGTAACCATCATATCGAAGTAAACTTGGAGTAATGCGATGACATGTGTGGTCCTCCCACTACGACTCAGGAAAGCATACAGTTTACTAGGTTAGATTAAATAAGTTAGGATGAATTTCAGGGTGGTGAAAGTGCACAGTAATGAGCTTTGTTGCTCCTTTCCAATAAATTGAGGGTCTTACTCTTATTCTAGTGACATGGTCAATGCAAGGCTGCCATTTAACAAATAAAAACCTTAACTTTTATGTCCATAACCTTTTATAGGTAGCTTACCCGCACTGCATCTGCAAGCTGTAGGCTAAAGCGCCCATATCAAGGCCAGAGCAGACACATTCGTTATAGAACACCCCCCCCCCCCAAGATGAGGACAAAACCATTAGTTGAAATGCCAAGGAAACCCAGTTAAAGGAACTTTCTTGGTTTCCCTCGGTACATGGGCATTTACCCACAAAAGGTATTTTTATGTGCACTATGTCATCACCTACAGCCTTTTATTCACAACAAGTCACTTTGGTGCAAACATCTCTGCTGGTAAAATGCATATATTGTTTTTATGCAGATTTTTTTATATTTGCATGAAAATCTGTCACCAATTGGATGGAAACCTAGCTAGTGTTACTACTAACCTGGTCAAACTTCTTCTGCTTCTTCTCCAGGTTGGTTACGATCTGTCTGAGGTGGTCCTGGTCCACCACCATGTCGTCCAGCTCCTGTTGCAGACGAGTCTTGGTCTTGTCCAGTTTCTCAAAGGCACTGCACTTCTCCTCCATCCGCTGGCCAAGCCCCTCCAGGTCCCTCTGCAGCCTCTTCTTCCCCTCCTCCGCATTTTCCAGACAGCCTGCTTCCTGCTCAGACTTCTTCTTAATCTCTGCCAGCTATAGGGGGACACCGCTTGTCACTCAAACATTCTGTGGTGCGGTTTATGGTTCTAGTGAGGTGTTGAACAAAAAACATTCTAATAGCACATTTGCATCAATCCAATTTTAAGGTGTATGTTGCTGTAAGTGTGTCTACCTGAGCCTGCACGGTGAGCAGCTGCTTCTCCACATTCCTCTTGCCCTCCTCCTCCTCCTCCAGCTGTTCTCTCAGAGTGTTCTGTTCATCCTCCAGCTGACGCAGACGAGTGCCCATGGACAGCTTCTGACGAGTCTCCTCCTGGAGCAGCTCCTGTAGGTAGAAGAGAAAGACTGGCACAGTTATAGCAGCTTAATGACCGAGCTTTTACAACCATGACAAAACTAGTGCAATATTGAATACTTGGATCTGTTGTAGTCTATGGAGTACTATACCTGCACATCCTGCAGCTGAGACTCCACAGAAGAGCAGTCCTTGGACGCTTTGATGGATTTACCCTCCACCTCACTGAGCAAGCCATTGACAGTCTCCAACTCGGCCTGGGGAGGAACACAAGAACCAAAAATGGGCCTTCCAGCTAGTGTACAGGCCATATGCTCCAAATCGTACCTGAAAGGAGATTAATAGTACTGTACCTGCATCTTGGCCACTCTCTCTGCCAGCTCAATCCTCTGGCGCTCGCTCTCTCCGTGTTTGACCTGTAGCTCTTGGACCTGGCCCTCAGCCTTCTTCCTGCGGTGCTCAGAGTCCCCCTTCCCCTGCATCAGGGTCTGCAGCTCAATGGCCAGCTCGTTACGCTCACTCTCCAGGGCCTGCTTAGTCTTATCCACCGACACCTTGTTCTGTTAGGGGGGGGCAGAACACCAGGGGTCAGTGCATGTACAGATACTGTAATACACAGGAATTTGAGGATAGATATATATATATATATCTCTTTCACTCACTCTCTTGGCCTGCTCCAGTTGCTCGTTGAGCTCATCGAAGGCCTGGCTATGTTTCAGTCTCATCTCCACCACCTGCTGCTCGTGGACCTTGCCTTCATCCTCTAGAACCTTCTTCAGCTGGTTCACCTCAGTCTCACGCTTTGTCCTGACAGACAGAAGTAGAGAAATGAAGGAAAGAGGGAATCGGAAATTGTCAGATTGTGAGCTAAGCTAAACACTGGGAAACGAGGAACATAACGGAATTTGAGTCTGAGAATTGTCATCAACTCATGAAATCATTTTTCTAGAAGGTCAACATGAAGGCATCTAAATAGCATCCACTATGTGTCATCTTATTTCACAATAAACCAGTTTCATTGAAAAACAGTAGCCAACTACGTAACTGATCTCCTCCGGGTGTCAGTACCTGAGCTCTTGCTGGGCAGCGGTGGAGTCCAGTGTGTCCTCCAGCTCAGTCTTGAGGGCCTCCAGCTCCTCTCCCAGGTCCCTGCGGTTCTTCTCAGCCTTGGTGCGTGCGGCCCTCTCTAGCTCCAGGTCCTCCTGCAGCTCAGATAGCTGGGCTTCCATCTCCCGGATCTTCTTTTGGGCCAAGTTCTTCTGGGCTGCCTCCTCCTCAATCCTGAGGGGACGAGAGGGAAAATGGAGGGTGTAATAACATTCATTATGCCATGAAAATACAATTTACAGAGTGATCACACTAAAGTCACTATGTATGTATGCATGTGATTGCTGAGATCTTGTAGAGATCCCACCTGGCCAGGGCTGCCTGCAGCTCCTCCTCCTTCTTGGCCAGCTGGGCACGGAGCTCAGCGATCTGGGCCTGCAGCTCAGCTATCTGGTCAAGGAGATCAGTAGAATCTCCCTCCAGCTTACGCCGGTTCTTCTCCAGCTCCTGACGGCCCTTCTCCTCCCTGCGCAGGCGGTCTAATAGAGAAGGAGAAAGTGTTAAGTAGGATATAAGAGCAACTTGGTCAACATGGTGTGTGTGCTCCACCTACCCTCTAGGTCAGTGATCATAGCCTCGTGTTTGTTCTTGAGTTTCTGAAGGCTCTTGGACTTCTCCTCCTCCTCAGTCAGGTTAGAGGTGAACTCAGAGATACGCTCCTCCATTAGCTTTTTCTCCTGTGGGACACACAAACAGGACTTCAAAACACAATTCTATCCATCCATACAACAGTCTGCCAATTGGTTGTATACGGACCTTCATGAGTTTGTTGTTCTGGTCTTCAAGAACCATGACGTCCTCCTCAATCTTCTTCAGCTTGGAGTCTGTGGTCACCTTCTCCAGCTGCAGCCGCTGCCTAGCAGCCTCCTCCTCATCCAACTGCTGCTCCAGGTCCTACACACACACACACACACACAGGAGGGGAAAGAGTTAGTACAGTGTGTACCTGCCATGCTGCACACAAAGTGTGTGTTGGTTTGTGTGTGTCCTCACCGTGATGTTCTGCTGCATCTTCTTCTTCTCGGTCTGCAGATGTGTGGCTCTCTCCTCCTCTTCCTCCACTCTGGCCTCCAGGTCATGAAGGATCTCCTCCAGCTCCTGCTTCTTAGCGGCCAGACGGGCTCTCATCTCCTCAGCCTCGGCACACAACTCTGTCTCAGCCTGCAGCTGCTCCTGCAGGGCCTGCTTCTCAGCACTCAACTGAGGGAGACAGAGACAATATGGTGTTACGGGTTCATGAATGCATTTTTCAAGTTAGCTTGAGCAATTATTGTTTCATTATAAAATGATCAACATGTCACTTCAGGGCTGTTTCAGTGATGGAGGGCCTCCATCTTACCTGGTGCTGTTTGACCTCCATCTCCTGCAGCTGTATCTCAGCATACTCCTGCCTCTCCTTCACCTTGCTCAACTCATCATCCTTGGCCTGCATCTCCTCCTCCTGCCTGCTCACCTGCAGCAGGGGCTTCACCTGGGGAGGGGGACAGTTCAGAGAAGAGAAAAGGCAGTTGTACGCCAGTATTCCCCGGGGGTTTGGCTGAGTCGAGTAGCATTGTATAGGAACAACATTAGCATAAGTATAATGTGTACCTTGGTGAAGAGTCTCCACCACTGCCAGTTCCTGAGTTTGAGGTAGGCAGAACAGTTCCTCTGGATCACCTTCATGGCGGTCAGCTGCTGCTGTCTCCTGGCAAAGGCCCTGCAGAGCAAGCAGAGAGAGAGCAACACTTTGGTATCGTCCAAATACAGTTATAAGACATGAAGCAGAACGTTTCCACTGCAGCCATATGATAGACAGTTGGAGTCAGGGGGTCTCCTTACTTGCGGGCCACGTAGCCTCTGCACCAGGCCTGGAAGCTGATGATGACGTCCGTGATCTTCATGTCTCTCTCCTCCTCCAGGTGAGCCAGCACTCCAGCCCTGAAGAACACCTTACTCTGACCAATCCTGAACAGGTTGGGATCCAGCTCCAGGCTTTTGATCTGACAGGAGGGTGAGGTATACAATCAGCTAAACTGACAACATTCATCTCTTCATTCTGAATGAGTGACAATGTTGTAGAACAAGATAATAATACCCCTCTCTTACCATGAGCACACAGGCCTGTTTGCCATCCATGAAGCCCTTGGGGATGGAGTTGGGTGTGAGGATCTCATACCTTAATAGAGAGACAAAAGGTATATGCATGGGATCATCAGTTGGACTCAACTCACTAAAAGCAACATACACAGCATGATGCAACAACAATATGAGGTTAAGTTGGGGAACTGGTGAAAATAGACATATTTGTATACAGCCACAATGGGAGTGTTCACGGTACCTCTGTCTGAACTCCTGGAAGACGATACGGTTGGGGAAGCCCTGTCTGCAGATACGGATCCCCTCCAGAACACCATTACACCTCAGCTGGTCCAGAACCAGGTGGGGGTCTAGCTTACCAGCCTGTAGGGGAGGAAAGAAAGGGAACATGTTTAGATGTGGAAATAAAAAAAGCTGCCAAGATACCACTAAGATAAGCTGTGGGTGCCTCTGTTGCGTATTGTGTTCGATGGCATCTTGAGAGAAACTATTGTTTGAATGTTTTCACTGGTGGAGTTGATCTACTGGTACCTTCTTCTCGTGGTTGGGGATGATGCAGCGGACGAAGTTGGGGTTGGTGTTCCTCAGAGTGGCCATGAGCTTGGACAGCTGCTCCTTGTAAAGCTGGCCCACCGTGCGGAACATGCCTTTACGGGTCTTAAAGGCACCAGGCATCTCAGACATCCCTGCAACCTTATCCAGGCCCACAATACGATCCACTGAGAGGGGGCAGACCGAAGAAAAAGAGGAGGAGAAAGGGTGACGTGAGACAAGAGGCTTTCACGTTTGAGGATATCTAACCAGGTAAACTCCACACAGTGAAAACAAACCACAACATAAAACACATGAAGCAGAGTATAATGGTGATGGGGGGGGGGTGATCCCATCTCTACATGGGGGATGGTGAGAGATGGTGACAGGTTCAAAACCAGTGACACCACAATACTGGGTCAATGCAGAGAGGACAAATACAGTAGGAAGGGGGATTTGGGGAATGAGAGGGGTCAAAATGCCAGTGAAGTGTGGGGGGGAGGAGGGAATCACACTAGAATGAGACGCAACTCGATGCAGTGAGTGAAGTGTGTGTATACACGTAACTGCTTGCACTATGCGACCATCTTAATATGTCAAATGTGTGGTGCGAACCGACATACTATGTGGAAATCAATGTTTTGTGACAAACTGTGCATGTTTTTATTGGTGACGACGGAACCAAACCCATGCAGTATATACCCATTGCTGCAGTACCCATGAGCAACACCAGGGGTCCCAAACCACACTATTACACAGAGGGAGAGAAGGAAAGTCCAATGAAAGTGCAACAAGTGGTAGATCTCACTGCACACAGCTGGGGGGGGGCAGTCATTATAACCCCTTGTAAATATATGGTAAATCAACATTGAGCCACAGGGAAAACAGGGTATGAAGACAGACTAAAAACATAGGCAGTTGATGCTGAGAAGATGGAAAGGTTCATATTACTGTGAACAGAAGGATGAGCAGAATTGGAGTAAATAAAGGAGACAAATGAAAAAGCAAAACCAGTCACCTGAATCTGAGTGGAGAAAAGGAAAACGCTGATAAAAATAGGCTCTCTGAGACCTCTGTACCTCTGAGACCCAGTAAGAGGGAGAATAACAGACGAAAACGGGTCGTACAGAGGAGCAGATGGATAGAATCCAAAACAGAGTGAACAGGTAAGAACAAAGGTCCAGACACCAGACATTGGATACGAGACAAGAGAGAACAGTGGATATGAGACAGGAAGAGACCCTTCACTGAAAACATAGCAGCAATTCCCAGCATGAAGGTTAATCCACTTAAGTCTGTTCTTCTTACTGGTTGCCAACTCATCATTGGCTGCACTCACCATCCTTCCACAGTTCAGACACAAACTTGTCAGTGGACTGGTTGAGCAGCGTGGCCACGTTGTCGTTCAGAGGGTCCATGTTCTTCATCAGCCACTCGTCAGCCTTGTAGTCCACCTGAGGAGACGGCACAACATACAGACAATAGTATTACACAAGGTTTGCCTGGGACATGATGTCCAAGTGCACACAGTTTAAACAGTCTAAACTCCTCCGTCATTACTGGTCAGTTTACCTTCCCGGCGTAGTGAATGATGCAGAAGTCAGCCTCATCTTTCAGTTTCTTGGGCTTGTGGAACTTTGAGTGGGTGCCCTGCTCCTGCAGGACCTTCTCCACAAAGCTCTTGTCAGTGGCTTTGGGGAACCAGCACTCCTCATCCAAAAGGGCCAGGATACCAGGGGGGCTAGCCTGAGGGAGAGCAGAGAACAAGGCTTACAGAGAGACCAGGGAGCCTGGAGGTGCAGCATAGCATGGGACTGAACTGAAAGAAATAGAGGGAGGAGGAGAGAGAAAGGGAGGTAGCAGGTGGAGAGATATGGGAGAAAGGGATGAGACTGTAGGAAGTGAGAGGTTAACATGGAGTTACATACAGGGAAGGGTGGAGTGAGAAAGGGAGTATACAGTACATGATTAAAGGTAGGGAGATACAAAGGGACAGAGGGGTAGACTCACAGGCTTCTCAATCAGGTCGATGCAGGGCTGCAGGTCCAGGCCGAAGTCGATGAAGCTCCACTCGATGCCCTCCCTCTGGTACTCCTCCTGCTCCAGGATGAACATGGTGTGGTTGAACAGCTGCTGCAGCTTCTCGTTGGTGTAGTTGATGCACAGCTGCTCAAATGAGTTCAGCTAGAGGAGAAAGAAAGTCAGAAAGTGCATTCACCATCATGAACAAAAACTAAGAGGCTCAAGTGTATTTGTCCCCTTTTCCTAGTCTGCAGTGATGTGAAAGAACTAGACAGGTGAAAATAAATTCCCTGTAGGCATCCACCCGAATTTCACCCCCATTCTGTCTTACTAGATAAGTGGAGATGGCGAGAGAAGAGGAAATCGCTTTTAACAAATATACCCTCTGGGTCTTGCTCAAAACATTGTAATATCGTTGGTCTTTCCCCCACTCCAGTTTACCTCAAAGATCTCAAAGCCAGCGATGTCCAGGATGCCGATGAAGGAGGCTCCCTGTCTCTTGGTCTTGTCCAGGGCCTTGTTGATCCTCATCACCAGCCAGCGGAACATCCTCTCGTAGGTGGCCTTGGCCAGGGCCTCCACTGCAAACTCAGCCTGTTCCTGGGTCTGGGCCTTCTGCACGTAGTCCCTGCCCACCTTGATACGAGGGGACAGGATGGCACGGGTGAAGTCTGTCACGCTCATGCCCATCAGGTGACACACCTTCTGAGCAGCTGTGACAGGGAGGGATGGGGGACAGAGAGATGAGAGTTAGTGTTGTGAGGGGGAGGGAGGGAGGGAGGGATGGTGTGAGGGACCCCCCCAGGGAATAACAGTTTGATGCCTACAACAGTGCATGGAACTAGACTTTGAAACCAAAAATAATTCTGGTGGACTGAAAAGTGTATAATCTGCTGGTCAGTAGTGTAATTGACAGATACTAGGATCTCCTTGTCATGATCAAACCAGCCCACATAAAGGTTTGCTGTACCTGTGTCATCAGGCATGGAGGCCTGGTCTGAATGGCGCTCCTTCTTAAAGCTCATGTTGCCCAGCTGGAGCACAGAAGACACCACCTTCAGCAGACCTGCATGAGGAGACCAGAGGTTAGAGTCACACCCCCCCAAAGTAAACCAGTGAGAGGGTAGTGTGTCCCGTCCTCCCCCTCACCAATCTGCTCATCCTCTGGAATGCCCATGATCCTAAAGGCCTCCAGGGTCTCTGTGAACAGGTCCTTATCCTGCTGGCCAGGGATGGTCACGTTTCCATTGACCAGGAAGCGGTAGTTGTTGTAGCCCTCCAGACACAGCTCGGCTGAGGAGAGCACAGAGTTATTACATCTGATATGCAGTTAGCAGTACTTGATAAAGGTGATAACGAAGGAGGCTTACAGCGCAGTTTGTCTCCAGCACCAGTGAGCATGTAATAGAAGACATGGAAGGTCCTCTCGTCTTTGGCCTGGCGGATGGCACGGGACTTCTCCAGCAGGTCTGGTGGTTAGACAGTCAAGGAGCCACTCATTCAGACTGGATTGTGAGCTTCTACTGGCCGGGGCAAGTGTGTGTGACTTACTAGTTTACTGGAAAGACTAACAGAGAGATTTCTGGAGTTAAACTACACTTCAATCTATAGCCTAAGGAATTTTTATTTAACTAGGCAAGTCAGTTAAGAACAAATTCTTATTTACAATGAAGGCCCACACTGGCCTAACCCTAGCCTGGATGACGTTGGGCCAATTGTGAGCCACCCTATGGGACTTCCAATCACGGCTGGTTATGATACAGCCTGGATTCAAACCAGGATGTCTGTAGTGACGCCTCTAGGACTGAGATGCAGTGCCTTACACCGCTGCGCCACTCAGGACCCCAAATTATTGTGTATTTCAAATGAGGGAGTGAATTTCATTGTAATTAACATAGTATGAAGGATACAGGTTTCAATGTTGGCCCCCACAATGTATCCGTTGACATCGAAGTTAATCCTGATGAATTTTCCCTGAGAGAGAGAGCGAGAGAACAGTGAATGACTAAGGAAGCAGGAAATACTTGTCCAACAGAAAAATATATTTTTTTTAAGTCAAAACACAAGCATCACTAAGAGATTTAAAAAAAAAAAGATCTTACGAATCGAGATGAGTTGTCGTTCTTGACAGTCTTTCCGTTTCCAAAGGCCTCCAGGATGGGGTTAGCTTGCAGCAGCTGCTTCTCCAGCTCCCCCTAGAGGACAAACACAGAACCGCTCCATCAACCAATGACTTTATCCCATTGGATTCTTTAAACCACCACCTCCTTATAAGGACACATCTAGATTAGTGCAAATTCTATAGTGACACTGACAGGACATGCCATTTGTCATTTCTCAGCAGTGGGATCAAACTGAATACCTCTGGTGATTCCAATGGATGATTCGTAGTCATGCATTGTGAGAACTACAGTCATCTGCTTTAAATGTACTTTAGTTTCACTTAATTATGAGGATTTCAGGTGTTTAAACATTTGATTTGTGTTTGGATGGTCCCTTTTCACACCCATCATTTAATCATAAGTCATAAGAATTCACAACTGCATTACCTTACTTATGGAGAAAATAAAAAAACTGCATGCAGACCATTGAATATCACGACACACGGGAACATACACAAGTACACAATACCCCACACACAGAGCAGTGTTAGTGCCCACACCTTGACACCCAATGGACAACCCTGTGGCCCTCATCAGTAACCCTTCACCCAGAGTAACCCCCAGACCCCATGCAGAGAACTGACTGTCAATATTCACTACACTGACATTAAGTACACACAACCCCTACAGTCAGAAATCTGTACATAGTTCACACTGAGCTCTACTGCAGACTGTTGTTGTACAGGTGGATCCATGCACATGACGCCATCTAACATGCCATTAGTAATACTACAGTGAACTTCAGTTTTAAAAGGATCTAATACATGGACAGGAAAGCCTACTGATAACCTTCTAGAGTCTGTTACAGCTGAGGCGGTGTCAACATGTGAGGAGCTTGGCACATATTGGGTGGAAATCACTTCAATCCACCCAATAAAAATAGAGACTTGCACTAATATTCTTACATAGCCTAGCAGTTAAGAGGTTGCTGGTTCGTATCCCCGAGCCGACTAGGTGTAACATTTGTCAGTGTCCCCTTGAGCAAGGCACTAACACTAATTGCTCCTGTAACTCTTCCTGGATAAGAGTGTCTGCTAAAATGACTCAAAATGTTAAAAATGAAGCTGCTATAGTAGTGGCTTTGTCAATGTTATCAATCTGAGGAGCTCACTGAACCTTTTACTCTGAATCTTCATGGACAATGTTAGTGTAAAACCGATCCCTGACTAATCCTATACATTACACCACTATCAGGCTTTAAACGGTAGTAAGGAGCAGGGAATAATGGATCTGTTGACTGGTATGAAGAATCCCCAGTGAACGAACACACACTTATACAACTAGTCCACTGGCGTCACAATGCACACAGCATCTCAGTGAGTTTGTCCAGAGATCTTTAAAATGGTGTGGACAAAGAGCGAGAAATGGAGAGGGAGCTGTGAGAGAACATTGACCAGATCTCTGAACAGACACACTGGAACACACACACACACACACACACACACACACACAGCAAGCAGACATGATGGAGTCTCACATACAGGTGAACGCATCAATCACACTTCTGGAACCGCCAGGGGAAAACAAAGGATCAACAGCGTTATGCAAAATTCAGCCAGACTTGTCAAACTGCAGAGCTGTTTACTCATTAAATATCTTTAAACTTAGTATTTAAAAGATCAAATCAACAATACAAAAAGGGATGCGCTCTCAGTTGTCTGGCTGAATTCAAAATGGCAATTTCCCCTTTAATAAAGAACATTCCTTCCTCTGGACCAACACTGGTCATGTGACCTACACTTCCAAGTGACCCACTAGCCCACCACAGAGCACGCTCCAGCAGCACGGGGGAGGAGGGAGCGACAGCGCAAGAGCCAAGGAGAGGGAGGAAGGGTGTGGAGGAGGAGATCCAGAGATGTGATGGGAGAGGAAGGAAGGGGGTGATGGGGGGGGTAACTCACATGTGACAGGAACGAGCTGGTCTGTTGATGGGAAAAGAGAAACACACAACCTCAAAGGAATGATAGATACAGATACTGGTCTGCTTTCAGAAACGACCGGGCCCCTCTTGAACCCTGTAGTCACAGCTGCATCTATCACAGGGGTGGCCAACTACAGCACTGCAGGGTTACATTTTGTCTCATGGCTTTATAGAGTTGACCGGAGGTCACTTTGATTCAGCTCAGCCGCTGGAGGAGGAATGTCAACAGAAGGAATAATATAGTCAGTCCACTGTGGTTTAGATATGACACAATGAACCAGCTACCAAGGGAGTTTAATCTACCTCCTGCAGTGCTACGGTCAGTCTTAAAGAACCAAGACTGGCCAACCCTTTTTTAGAGGTCCTCTATGGCACCATAGAGCAGTGTGACTGATGTAGAAGCAGCACCTATCCAAGACCTGGAACAATATGGCGATGGCTTGACAATGATGTAATGTTAAGTACCACTGGCAACACTATTTCTCAAACACACATACAATCACAGTACAAGTAGTTGAGCATTGAGGACTCGGAAAAGCCTGGTTCCGAGCTGATAAAGGACCATAGGAAACCAGGCCCACGCAGAGTGTGAGAGCATGGTGAAGAGAATGAAAAAAAGGAATAGGAAAGAGAGTAGAGAGAAATAGAGAGGAGAGGGAATTATGAGAGAGAATAGTAGAGTAGATGACTGACCTGGTCTTTCTTGGTCTTGTGGGAAGAGGCCACATGGGCCAGATACTGAATGACCTTCTTGGTGTTCTCCGTCTTCCCAGCACCAGACTCTCCTCTGTGGAAGAGAAGAGGAAGGAGGACAGAAGCAAAAAAGTGACTTCCTTAAAATCGGTTGTCAGCAATATCACACCAAACACTGATATTTCAAGGTCATGAGACCAAGATTTGCTGTTCATAGAGTTGTGCTCAAGACTCACGTGCAAAGAATGGACTGGTCTTCACGGTCTGTGAAAAGAGGTGGGGCCAAGATTTTTAAAAAAGGTCCATATTACATGCATTAAGTTGGATTGAATAGTGACAGAATAGTTTCTGCTATTACTTGCAGCCCTTCATGGGTGCTTGTGGTGCAGAGGAACTTCAGTTCCATTGTCAGAACAACTAAAGTATGTTGTTGCCAGCTGGCTTCATATAAAATGTGAATTCTACAGTGTATTTGCTATCTCAGGAGCACATGCACCACATTTTTGTCTCCGAAACAGGAAGCGCATTGGTCACACAGGAAATCAATATCCGGCTTCCTATGAATGGAAAGGGTGATGCCTTTTAACCAACAAGCCACTTAACCATCCCCATACTGCACGGTAACTCCCTCCCTCTCCTCTAGAGTTAAATGACTCCCTTTACTTAAATGGGGGCCAACCATGGACTAACAAGACAAGAGGGAGTGAATGGACAGCCTGACAACACCAAACAGTACATCAAGGTAATGGGTCTGGGAAAGAGAGTACTGAGAATGTACTGCATGTAGACTACATACCCTTACAGACTGACTAATGGCCTTTCCTTGGTTATGAAAGGCAGGAGCCCTCAGAAATCAAGGCTAATGCTTCACTACTTAAATGCAGACTTTCAGATCCAAGTGTGCCTGGGAGGAGTCTGAACCGATTCATATCTTCTAGACAAATTATCTTACTAAACATGGATGTTAAAATACTACCAATAATACTACCGTTTTACTCATTAGCCTTATCTAAATACATTTGCTAGGTTACTTACTACGATGTTGTGGTATAATAAGGACCGTGGCTTACCCTGCATCATGCTCCTGTAGGCCGTGTCAGTGATGGCATAAATATGGGGGGGCATTTCATGCCTCTTCTTGCCCTTGTACATATCCACAATCTCTTCTGAGTAGATGGGCAGATTCTTATAGGGGTTTATAACCACACAGAAGAGCCCAGAGTATGTCTGTGATACAAAGAGAAACACTTATTAATATTAGTTACTGAACATACATGCGCTCCTCTATCCATGTCCTGAACCAAGAACACTAGCGATTATACAGTCGGACTTGACTGGCCTTCTTAGGCTAGTCTTGAGATGTCACTTCAATTAGAATTCTGTCGATATCAGTGAGAGACTGAAGTAGAAATCACTCCGACCTGCCAATGTAATAGTTTAAACTGACTGTATATTTTATAACTGATGGTCTACAGTCAAGAACAAGACTGGACAGATGTATATGGGGAAATCATAGTGAACATTATTTTCTGAATCTAACCCTCTCCAAGTCTCTCGTGAACACCAGCTCCATACTTTATTTCCCTCCCTGACTCCAGCCAGAGGCTGGGCTTGATCAGTCATGTTTCACAATCACCCTAGACCTACTACCAAACAGTGACATCATCCGAAGTAATTTCACCCCACCCCCTCTGTCCCTTTCATTATACCCATCTAAAGCCTCCCCTCATCTTGTTATGGGCATCTGGAGCAGCTCTCCTCCCCACTTCACTTTTGTTCATCAGCCCTCCATATTTCTATTTCCTTCCCTCTCAGCTACATTCCTGTCCTCCACTCCCCATTGCCCTTGCTTCTGGTCTGGTAGTTGTCTCAGTTGCCTGGGGGTTCAGATGGGTGCCTGGTTCAGTGGCGCACAACACAGCAATACCCAGACCCCAAGTGGGCCAGGGTGTGTTGACTTGACCGGGTCAAAGCCCAATGTAGCAGGCACCAATTCACTCCGTCACGGACAGAGGGATAAATGGCATTATGGGGAACAATTAGAGCACGATTTACATTCCATCTCCATTTAAAACTCTGAACAGCTTTACTCTCCACCCCCCAGGAGAGTATTGTTCCCTGCAGATTCCTGTTTACAGCAGTACTCCAAACACAGAAGGAGCGAGTAAGAGAGGGAAGGGAGCCAGAAAGGGAGGACTGAACATACTCGTATGTTTGGTAAACATTACAGCCTTTCATTTGGGATGGCAACCTGCACATAATGGGTCATCTGACACAATTGGCTTAATGGGGCAGGAAAGGAGGACTACCTGGTTTGGAACCAGGCCAAGTCGTGACATGAGCAGACAGTGCTTTCGTAACCAGCATTAAGCAAGACCTTGGATAACAGCACAATTTTTTTTTTTTTTTACAAAATACATTTTTAAAAATCAGCTCTTGTTAGGGGGCAAGAGTTGAGTCAGGAGTGTTCACATGAACACAGAGTAATGATTGACACATGTATCATACAATGAGTTGAGGTCCTTCAATGTGCTGTAGTATCAGAATGTATTTTTCAGGTTCTACAGGCTGGGAAGGTGTCCTTCAGTTCAGTGTGTGCGTTGTATATAATACTCACGTAGATGAGGCCAGAGTAATATCTCTCCTTGAGGTTGTGCAGCACCGAGGCCTCGTTCAGGCAGGTGAGCTCGGCCATGTCTTCCACCTTGCTGAACTTAGGCGGGTTCATCTTCTGGATGTCGTCCTTGTTGACTTTCACCTTCTTGCCAGAGTCTGCCAGCTCCACCAGGCACTCTTCACCTCGCTCCTCCTTCACAGATCCCGCCTCGAAGCCCAGCCGCTCCGACGGCACCCACACCAGCTTCTTGGTGGCCCAGTCTGCCTGGGCCAGAGGGTTGTTGACCATGTTGCGGTCCACGTACAGGAACTTATCTGCGTCCGTCGCCATGGTTGCTGTGGAAAGAGACCCGGAAGTTGGTTAGGGCTGGGAAATGGAGCATTTAGTTGTAGTACCAATTCTATTTAATTAGACCTCAACCAACAAACAAACCTGACATAAATGAGCAACAGTCCTGACATATACTGAGCCAAGTTAACAAAGACTACCCTTAAACTACAAAGCAATATCTATCCCCAAAACAAGAATGTGGGCATGACATTTTTCACCCTCGCGGCAATCTATATCCACAATACCCTTGGGTTGTTCTGATCTAAAGCTTGCCACTGCCCAGAAGGTTTGTTGGGTTGTGAGTTGATGTCTGTCAGAGAGGTCTGGTCCCTGGCCGTTTGCCTTTATGTAATGTCTGAGGAATGCCGGGGTCACCAATGTTTCCTCTACAACATGGAGTGATCAGGTTAAGTCAGGTCAACATAAAACACGCTTATCTCAACAAGGCCCCACTATTCAGGCAACCGCTACGGTTGCTAAATCAAATTAAAGGGCGCACTCCCTCTACAGCCAAGAAAGTCTCTAAAAAAATCATAACTTACAGTGCTGTAAAACTTAGTTGAAGTCGGAAGTTTACATACACTTAGAACAGTCATTCAAATTTGTTTTTCAACCACTCCACAAATTTATTGTTAAACAAACTATAGTTTTGGCAAGTCGGTTAGGACATTATGCATGACAAGTGATTTTTCCAACAATTGTTTACAGACAGATTATTTCACTGTATCACAATTCCAGTGGGTCAGACATTTACATGCACTAAGTTGACTGCGCCTTTAAACAGCTTGGAAAATTCCAGAAAATGATGTCATGGCTTTAGAAGCTTCTGATAGGCTAATTGACATAATTTGAGTCAATTGGAGGTGTACCTGCGGATGCATTTCAAGGCCTACCTTCAAACTTAGTGCCTCTCTGCTTGACATCCTGGGAAAATCAAAAGAAATCAGCCAAGACCTCAGAAAAAAATTGTAGACCTACACAAGTCTGGTTAATCCTTGGGAGCAATTTACAAACATCTACCACATTCAACTGTACAAACAATAGTACGCAAGTAACAACACCATGGGACCACGCAGCAGTCATCCCGCTCAGGAAGGAGATGCGTTCTGTCTCCTAGAGATGAACGTACTTTGGTGTGAAAAGTTCAAATCAATCCCAGAACAGCAGCAAAGGACCTTGTGAAGATGCTGGATGAAACAAGTACAAAAGTAACTACATCCACAGTCAAACGAGTCCTATGAAATCGACAACATGAAAGGCAAGGAAGACACTGCTCCAAAACCACCATAAAAATGCCAGACGACGGTTTGCAACTGCACACTGGGACAAAAATCGTAATTTTTGGAGAAATGTCCTCTGGTCTGATGAAACAAAAATAGAACTGTTTGGCCATAATGACCATTGTTATGCTTGGAGGAAAAAGGGGACGGCTTGCAAGCCAAAGAACACCCATCCCAACCGTGAAGCACAGGGGTGGCAGCATCATGTTGTGGGGGTGCTTTGCTGCAGGAGGGACTGGTGTACTTTAAAATACATGGCATTATGAGGATATATTGAAGCAACATCTCAAGACGTCAGTGAGGAAGTTAAAGCTTGGTCGCAAATGGGTCTTCCAAATGGACAATGACCCCAAGCATACTTCCAAAGTTATGGCAAAATGGCCTTATGGACAACAAAGTCAAGGTATTGGAGTGGCCATCACAAAGCCCTGACCTCAAACCTATAGAAAATGTGTGTGCAGAACTGACAAAGCATGTCTGAGCAAGGAGGCCAACAAACCTGACTGTTACACCAGCTCTGTCAGGAGGAACGGGCCAAAATTCATCCAACTTATTGTGGGAGGCTACCCAAAACGTTTGACCCAAGTTAAACAATTTAAAGGCAATGCTACCAAATACTAATTGAGTGAATGTAAACTTCTGAACCACTGGGAATGTGATGAAAGAAATAAAAGCGGAAATCATTCTGTACTATTCTGACATTTCACATTCTTAAAATAAAGTGGCGATCCTAACTGACCTAAGACAGGGAATTTTTACTAGGATTAAATGTCAGGAATTGTCAAAAACTGAGTTTGAATGCATTTGGGTAAGGTGTATGTAAACTTCTGACTTCAACTGTATATTCATGGTAATGTGCAACATGTGCTGACCATCTCATTTAAATATGTGGTTTTGGGACAGACTTCATTGATTACATACTTGGAAGAAAGTCTTCAAAAACAATGCGTTTCGCAACGTTCGGTTTCTAGGGACGAGGAGCACGTCAGAGTGGGAGGCTAATAGACTGATACATAATGAGGCCTGAGGAACCTCCAACATTCAAAAATGTTGGAGAACATTCAAGGGACTAAAAGTTTAAATACTTTGGGGTTAAAGGCGTAAACACAATGTTCAGTCTTGAATCTTGTTTACAACGCTTGTGTAAAACAACCACAATGCCAGCGGTGAGAGACATGGCTTGCAGGCACAAACAGGACCGGTTCACAGCTCATGAACAACATCTAAGTCATTGAAGTCAGTTCCATGGTGTAACCCACATGGAGACACTAGACAAGTATTACCAGAATCCAGTTGGTGACGGGTGTTTCATAACATTTAGCGATACACAGAGGTAGAGAAAAGGGAAGGCCATTATCTGAACATTCCAACAACGGGAGCGTTGTGCTTTCCCACCACCACCAGGGTCGTTAGCCTATAACTTTCCTTTACTCCCAAGGGTAGAAATACAATTAAACATTTTATAACAAATGGTAACATTTTGTTTACATACTCAACTTTGCAAAACAGCACACACTCAAAAAGGTTAGAAGTTTGGGATTTTTTCCCACTTTACCATACTTATGAGCTTTGTTTGTTGGCAGAGTTTCTGTTTGGATCATTTGGAAATGCAGTTTGTGAAATCTTGGGGGGGGTTTACAGGTGGCAAGTTCCCTTACAATGCCTGCCACCATAAAGATACTCTTACGAAATAGCAGCATTATTGAATGAGAGGTTTACCTGCTGTAGAATGGGGAAAAGTTATTTTATAAGCATGTTAACCTACACTGGGGGCAATGCAGTCTACTGCACACAAAGGCTAGGGCAAGTAGATGTTTGAGAATGTATTGAGAAAGGCTGTACTGCACTGCTGACAGAGGGTTATGAGAAATACTAAAATGGCACATTAACCCTGATCTAAGTTAGGGAACCAGGACTGTAGCACCATTCTTCTCCCTCCTCAGAGCTCTACAGCTGACTTCCATCACTACACCCTCCCCTTTCCCAACCCTTACTTCACCGTTTCCTACTTTAGAGTGAGGTACCCCACAAATTAGTCCTCCCAGACTCCTCTCGGGCAGCTCCAGTCTCCCTCTCCCCACCCCCCTCTGTTTATCCAGTCTTCCAGGGTCACATTCCTCCCATACTGACCATTTATCAAAGACAGAGAGCAAAGGAATGCTGCACATTTCTTTCCTCTGATCACCATCAGTCTCTCCTGGTCTTTCCTCCCAGTCTTCTACTCCCATCACCACATCAGTAGAAGACCGCACACGTTGAAACAAATGTGGATCTCCCATTCGTCAACCAATTGTTCAGCACGCTGTTGATGTCTGATGACATTGAGATTCGACATATAAAAAAAATAGGTTGCAAAGTACTCTAAGCAGGCAAACGCTATTGGTGTTCAAGCCCTTAACACTCACGATACATCAACATCACCTAGCCCTGGTAATGCACCCACAGGCTGTACAGTATAACAGTTGACTGTGGCAGGATCTAACTATCTGCAACGTTAGGCAAACATAACCAGCAACCACACCAAGGGGAAGTCTAGTCAGTTCCATGCAGTCCTAACACAGCTAATGCCTGACTGCAATAGTTAACCATTGTTTTCCTGCTTGGCAAAAACAAGCAGTAGGGAGTACAGCCTCAACACACCAACGCTCTGGGATTGATTCTTATCAGCGTCAGCTAGGCTAACGTGGGCGTGCAGCATGAAGAGAGAAGAAAAAAACCGTGTAGCCTACATGAAAACAAACTCAAACAAGCAGCTCAAACATATACAGGCCATCTGTTGAGTGGAGGCAGGATGGGGGCCAGAGAGTTTAGCTTGTATTGTCTACCAGCAAGACATGGATAAGCCAGCAGGATAGGAATATAACAATGATATTGAACAGAAATAACAATGATAAAATGAGACTTCAAAAAGGAGAGCATGCAGCCGTTTTGGACGGCCCTGGGGAGGGAGGGAGCAGAGAGGCCTGCGCCGTGTCCTATACACGTCGTCTTGACACAGATTAGTCAGTGACGCATCTCCTCCATCCATCTCCTGAGAGCAGCACAGGGCTACATTTATAACCACATCTATTCTGTTCATAGTCATTCTATGGAAGGTGCTCTACATTGAAAAGTGAAGGCAAACCTGAAGTGTGATGGTCAGCCGTTGTCAATGATGTACAGGCTAGGCAATGTCTATGGCATTAAGAGAACACTGGGTAGACCGACGTATTTTATTATGACTCAGAGTCCCCACAAAGTCCACAGCCTTCTGTCTGGCCACCAAAGTCCACAGCCTTCTGTCTGGCCACCAAAGTCCACAGCCTTCTGTCTG
The DNA here is from genome assembly GCF_023373465.1 of Oncorhynchus keta. Classification (NCBI taxonomy): domain Eukaryota; kingdom Metazoa; phylum Chordata; class Actinopteri; order Salmoniformes; family Salmonidae; genus Oncorhynchus; species Oncorhynchus keta. The sequence continues at coordinate 28,668,165 of NC_068452.1, read as the reverse complement.
GCCACCAAAGTCCACAGCCTTCTGTCTGGCCACCAAAGTCCACAGCCTTCTGTCTGGCCACCAAAGTCCACAGCCTTCTGTCTGGCCACCAAAGTCCACAGCCTTCTGTCTGGCCACCAAAGTCCACAGCCTTCTGTCTGGCCACCAAAGTCCACAGCCTTCTGTCTGGCCACGTCTTCACTCAACCTGGGACGCCACTAAGCCTGAAGCCAAGTACTGCGCAGCTGCAAGGCCTCCCCATGTCTTGTCAGCTGTACAAACAGAGTGATCTATTGAAGGTTGACCATTCTGGTAGTTACTCATGCAGAGTTACAGATTAATGAAGGCGACACGTGGAATAAAAGGAAACCAATCCCTCCAACAGTCCCTAAATGTTACCGAACCCATCTGACAATCAATGACTAGCCAACATGTCATTCAAGGCTAAGAAAAAGACTCCGACATCTTGGAAGGGTGGTGCTTAGTCAGAGAAGTGGCCTACGATAGGAGCGGAACCACGGGCTGAATAACAAGGGGGGTTTAGAACCGACTTCAGAGACAAGAATGAAGGCACAAAGGGAGGAAGTAAGGAGTGTCCTTGTCAACTCCTGGCCCTCTCGTTAAAAAGGCACACTAAGGGCTGCTTGCTCTTCATCAGAGCCATCCTTCCCTCCTTTCTCCACTCATTTCATTCCATCTCAGTGCCTTCCCCTGTTCCTCCTCACGCAGAGATATGCTGAGTAGCTGGAAAAACCAAGGTCTTGATCCTCCATCTCGTCAGTCAGGGACCAAAGGCTACATTTAAAACCTGACCATGTACAATAAGCCTTGTATCCCACCAGCCACATTATAAAGCTGTTAAACAGCTGTGGCCAACTGGCCATGGTATAGGTCTCCATTGACTGGAATATTAATGGAGTCATTAATACATCCTCCTCATATCACATCCTACCCGGTCCGCCCCTACTCTAGTCATCAGATGGTCTCTCGTTGGATCCAGTCTAGCATGCATGTTAAGCTTCAACGGCCTTTCGCTCAATCTCCTGCCCCCTGACCTTACCTCTTCTAGTCCTCACCACTGTCTGATGCCCTGAGGGAGAGTGTGACTGCCAGACGAGGCCAGAGGGCAGGAGAGGTGGAGTGCGTCTAAGTTCATTATAGACTCAGACACAGTCTCCCTGCCTAAAACCGGGGAGGAGGGGGGAGCCGAGGAGAGAGAGGGGAAGAGGAAATTACAACGCGGGAAAACTATTTTGCCATTTGTGGAACTTTGTTGTGTGAATTCTTGCAGAGTGCGCCAGGAGACACAGTTGAAACGAAAAGTTCTCGGCCCTCTGCAGACTGCAGTAAATTAAGTCCTGGAAACGAACCAAACTCCATTACAAACCCGTATCCACTATTTTTCCACATTCCTCACTAGAGATGCACATAAAAGAAAAAAAACTCTAAGCAACCGGTTAGTCTTGCAGCACCATTTCCTTTAGAATGATGATATTAACTGCACTGGTTGACAGCCAGTAGGTGTCAGTCTGACACATACACCTACACACGTATAATGATTTGGGGTCAAAGGGCTTATGAAACAGCTCATATTTCTGTTGTCATTCTGACAGCCATATTGAACAAGCGAAAGGGCATTGATATTAGATAATGGTTACATAAGCCTTTTAACTGTTGTGAAATAATGCTGAGGGAGTCATACATACCTGCTTCCTCGGTCACTTAAATAAACAGGACTACTCAGGACATAAAACATCTTTCACCTGAACACGTCTTCTCATCTCATTTTTACCCCCACTTAAACTAAACCACCCCCTCCCTTTTGTCTGCTAACGCCCATCTCTCCTTACCTCTGACTAGAAGTCTTATCTACAGTATAAGAGCACTCCCTTTGAATCACTATATAGTCTAGGCTACATGAAGACAACAAATGGTGTCTAGCGTTTATGGAGGCTATTCACCAGTCAAACAGAAAGCACTCACGGCCAGTTGAACAAGTGCTGTATTGAAACTAGTTCGGTATATTGAACCTGACCTGCATTTGTGTTGACAGAGGAATAAAATATGGAGTGGCAGTCAGAGGGACGTCCCCGTGCAGAGAGCGTTTCAAAGTTCAGTGTGAAACTGTGTTCGAGTGCTCAAGTTGACCGTTGGGCAATAGCCAGTCTGACACATACATGTATACACGCCTACAAAACCAAACACATCAGGTGTGCAGATCACACCCGACATGGAACAAAGTCTCCTCTGACATGCAAGGTAGCTTTTCACCAGCCACATGGAGTAAAAGACCTCTACCTAACTAGTAATCTGCTTCTCTCCATTAGTTACATTGAATAAAAATATAACCGCAATAAAGTGTTAGTCATATGTTTCATGAGCTGAAATAAACATTTGCAGAAGTTCTCCATACGCACAAAAAGCTTCTCAAATTTGGCTACATCCCTCTTAGTGAGCATTTCTCCTTTGGCAAGACAATTCACCTGACAGGTGTGGCATATCAAGAAGCTAGTTAAACGGCACGCTCATTACACAGGTGCAGCTTGTGTCGGGGACAATAAAAATACACTCTAATGTTTAATTGTCACACGACACAATGCCACAGATGTGTCAAGTTGAGGAAGTGTGCAATTGGCATGCTGACTGCAGGAATGTCCACCCGAAATGTTGCCAGAGAATTAAACTTTAATTTCTCTGCCATAAGCTGCCTCCAATGTCATTTTAGAGAATTTTTGCAGTATGTACAACTGGCATCCCAACTGCAGACCATGTATGGCATGGTGTAGGTGAGCGGTTAGCTGATGTCAACAGAGCACCCCATGGTGGTGGTGGGGTTATGGTATGGGCTATGAACAATGAACACAATAGATTTTAGCAATGGCAATTTGAATGCACAGACACACCGTGACGAGATCCTGAGGCTCATTGTTGTGCCATTCATCTGCCGCCGTCATCTAATGTTTCAGCATGATAAAGCACGGTCCCATGTCGCAAGGATCTGTACACAATTCCTGGAAGCTGAAAAAAAGCACAGTTCTTCCATGGCCTGCATACTCATACATGTCACCCATTGAGCATGTTTGGGATGCTCTGGATCGATGTGTATGACAGCATGTTCCAGTTCTGCCAATATCCAGCAACTTCACACAGCCATTGAAGAGGAGCGGGACAACATTCCACAATCAACAGCCTGATCAATCCTATGCGAAGGAGATGTGTCACGCTGCACGAGGCAAATTGTGGTCACAGCAGATACTAACTGGTTCTCTGATCCATGCCCCTACCTTTTTTTGAAGGCATCTGTGACCAACCAATGCATATCAGTATTCCCAGTCATATGGAATCCATAGATTAGGGCCCAATTCATTTATTTCAGTTGACTGATCTCCTTACATGAACTGTAACTCAGCAAAATCTTGGAAATGGTTCCATTGTTGCTTTATTTTTGTTCACTATAAATTAAAGGACAACTATCCCCCCACCCAGCATAGGCCTGGCATGTATCATAAACCAAGCAGCAATCAGTGTTTCCACAGTTAAGTCCAGAGAAGTGAGAACAAGCCTTGTTTGTTTGGAACCCCAGCCATAGATTAGTCATTTCCTGCTATTGTTGCAGTCAGTTGAACCCTACAGGTGTGCACTGTGAGAGGGAGGATGGGGAGGGGGCCCCAAATAGGAGGTATGGAGAACTTGACAATGGAATAAGAGGAAGGAAAGAAACAAGCAAGCAAACAGTAGAATAGACCTAGTAGTGGGATTTGCACTAGGCCTTTTTAGCTGATACATTGGATGTCCCTGCCAAGTCGACCAATCCGATTGTCCCAATTCAAATCATATTGTTCAAGCCAGACTGAACAAAGGAGTGAGTTTATTACATATAAATAGATAGCGAGAGTAATGGCAGTAAAATAAAAGTTTAAAAGAATTTGACTGGCAAGCCAGCCGCCGTAAAATATGACTCAAGCCTGAATCAGAGAGCACAGATGTATGCACGCACGTAATATCCTGTGTTTGATGTCTGCAAAACTAAGAATCCATGATATCCAACCTGTTATTTAAAATAGTGATGGCAAAGAAATGTACTTGAATTTTATTTGAAAAATACAGTATTTTTCCTTCATAGCTTGTTCTCCATCTTATTAAAAAAAAGGGAGCCAATTTGTTTATAAGACACTTCCAGGATGTATTTCTCAAGCTCTCACCTTGTATCTCGGCAGCATACATACGGTGAGCAATATGTTTGGAACGTCAGATCCCAATAAAAAAAAATATATATATATTTTTAAATATCAGTACCAAATCGTAATACATATACAATTGTGAGGAACGCAATACGTATCGTATCGACACCCAATTATCATGGAAATATTGTGAGGTCCCTGGCAATTCCCAGCCCTAGTTTAAAGATGGAATCCGTATTAGGGGAAACAGCGCCACTGTCCTCCCCAGCAGTCGTTATTGCTTTGTGAATGTAACAGAGGTGAGGTGCATCGAGCAGTGTAGTTAAAAAAAAAAAGGTTGCAGTACATATTCTGCTTTTGTATCACACAATGACATCTGATGAAGACACTTGTTTACAGTAACTTGGTTGTAATATCCCAATCTGACATGAGTTTCACCATTAAGGATTCCAGCTTTAAGAGAATGTGACCCATGTTTATATGCTGATCAGTGGCTATGAGCCGGTCTGTATACATTACTCAAATGATTTTGACTCATGTGGATGATTGATCTTTGTGTTCTACTTGCCCCTTTGACTGGAGATGTCATATAATGTACAGTACATGGCTCATAAATATCAAGGAAGCATAAACTGTAGTCCTGTCTAGATGATGACCTTTCGTCTAGTCTGCTGTAGCTAGCTGGGATATAGGTCCTAAAATGAATATAAAATTAGGATTGTTTACCTGGGGAAATGACCTAATTTTGATGGTATGTTCAAAAATGTAGTGCGCTTTGTTTTTTGCTTCCATTGTCTGGATTATCATCAACCATTTGCCCATGTTACTGTCCCTCATCCCTGAAAGGGCAACTATAGTCCTGTAAATCTACAGTTAGTTTAGAGGACCTCACCTGACAGAAACATCTTGGGACTGACTGATAGCATCAACTCAAGAATCACAGCTACCACTGAACCTTGGATAACAGTGGGACACTTTTGTGCCACGGTGCCCTTGACCCAAATTGAAACAAAAGCAAGTTGGTTCCTAACAGTAATCTACCTTAGCCAGGATGTCTGCATTCTAGTTGTCCTTCAACACATTAGGCATTTGAATTGGTCCTGTATGATTTTAAGCAGATTTTTAGGCTCGACTACATACTGACCAAATGTGGTCGACCCACTGGTCATGAACTGGGTACATTCTAGTAGGCACATCATTGAAACAGTCAGTAAAATGTAAGAAGATCATGACAAGTTAGACTAATCAGTTTATATCTAAAAGGTCATTATAACTAATAATAATGGTGAATGCCTTTCCAATGAGCAAATCCAGAGGATTCGTTTCAGATGCTGCCAGGGGTTTGATTCACAGTTCAGTGCAGTGAAAGCACAAACAGGAAATGATGTTATTCTGACAGGAACCAACACCCTGCTTTAGTAAAATAGAAAGACACCAGAGAGACCAAGGATGTATGTAAGAAAGTCATGAACTTGACTTTGCATACTGTTACCTTCAAAAGACAGAAACTCTGTTCTATGACATAGGCCTGTGTTTCCCTTGAAATAACAAGTTTGAATTAATGGGCATGATATTCAAATGTGGCTATATCTGTAGGGCATACATTCACTCAGTGCAGTGGGAACAGACTTTTGCACAGGCCTAGACTGAGCCATGTTCCTATATCAGGAGAATTTCCCAAGCTCACTGGAGAACCATGCGTAATTTGTGAGTCCCAGATTGCCTGACGACTCACACTGAAGTCTTCCTCTGCTCTATATTCAGCTTGAGACTGCCAAAGTTGAAGTTGTTTGTGGTGACGTCAAAATTAAGGTCACCAGTGATTGGATCATCTCAAACCAATCAGACTATCAAAGCCAATGACAGTTACAAAATGCTGCTTTACCGACTTGTGTTCTGGTTCTGGTCCAAAACTTTGGTTTCTGGGACCAATCAGAATGTTTAGAATGGGTTTGTGTTCTAACAACCTAACTGGCAGGTTCTCTTCTGTAATGTTCAACCAATCCGATAAGTGTGGAGGAGTTAACAATGTGACTCCATCTTAACATCCAAAAGTGGAAGTGGCATCAGACGCTTTCCATTTGCCCTGAAATCCAGAACATCCCCTTGTTAGGGACTCTGATTTCTAGAATGCTAGCCTCTGCGTTGGGGAGGTACTCCAATCCAGACTCATTGTGGAGAAGAAAATAATATCAGTGGGCGTGGCATAGCGTTTAGCAGGAGCAACGAGTTTGGGTAGCCAGGCAAAGTCCCTGAGGTCGAAATAATCAGAATCTAAGTGCTGCATCAATCTATAATTTCACAACACAAAACACTGACCAAACCCAAATTACTGACAAAGAACTTAGACTGGCGTCATTGCATATATAATGTCTGGTCGTGTAACAAGGTTCACTAGGCCTACCGAGTAAAGTGAATATAGTCTAATTTAGTTCAATTACTTAAGCCAAGAAAGATAATTTATCATAACTCAGAAAATGCAAAGTAATACTGTACACGACTGGATACATTGTCATTTCTCGCATAATGAGTTCATTGGAGTGTAGGCTGAAATACATGAGAAACAAAGTCAATGACGTAGACCTAAAGCATCAATCGAACAGGAAGCGTGGACGTACACAGCGAATCAATTATAGAGTGACGTAATGGTGCGCAACAACACTCCCGGGGTACGTTAGCCTACAAACTTGTTTGCTTGCCCAGCGGCTGATCACACAGCGAAACCTAAACTATACAACATGTTAATCCGCGATGAAACAGACACGTCAAAAGAGTTCTAAACAGGACCGTGCTTATAGTTGATGCGTTCCATTATTTGGAGTTACTTTCCATTCCCTCCCTTTCTACATCTCATTCATGCGAATCACTTCCTGTAGTTAGCAAGTTAGCTTACGTTACTTGCAACATTTTCTCGCCATTGCTTCTTTAGTCGCTGATATCATCTTTCTTTGACACCGTGCCTGTTAAAATGAAACTAATTTCCACCTGAAATTGAATCAACTATGTAAACAAAAGTTAATACAGTTGGATGTTGAAAAGTTCACAATTCATACATCTGGGTTATGAGTTCCCACCCAGTGAGGTGATGAAGTTGCAGTTCCCGTCCTTCCTGGTTAGGTACACTTGCTCACCGCTAGACACAAGCATGTGAAGAGCCACGGCTGAAGGAAATGAGAATGTAGCTAGAATAGATATCTAGCGAGGGGGATTATTACCTGCTGTTGAGATGCAGAGTCTTTTGGGGTTGGCTAGCTACAACCGGTGGCTGAGTCGGTCGCCGTGAAACAAACTCCTTTTCAGTCGACAGCAGCCTCGCAAAGAACTCGGATCAAACTATAGTGTTCTCTTCTTCCCTCTCCCTCACTCTTTTTTTCTTTTCCCTCCTCTCTTCCACTAGCTAGTTAAATCTGCTCTTTGCGTTGTCAGTCGGGGTGCGGTCCAGAGGAGGAGGGGCCTATATGTTATGTCTCCGCCCTCCCAGCTTCTCCCAGCCAATGTTATAATAATCCTTACCGTCTGGGCCAATAATGCTATTGAAGGGGCGTTTCCAAGTGGAGAAACGAGTGCCACTGGGCAAAAAAAATCTTGAACACGAAATAGTTGAGGGGAGGAGAAGGGGGGCACAGATAAGGTGGTGTTTAATGAAGGAGGTATGTGCACTGTAAGGATTTTTATGACCATATAAGTACCAGTCCATTCAGGATGGGCTACATCATAAAGGTTATCCCCGTGTGTCATTAGACTGGGCTAGACTGTCTGCTTTGAAGCTCACAGACACTGCTTAGAGAGAACCTACCAAGGTTCATGTCAAGGAATCTACCACTACACCAACTGGGCTACAACTGTAGCCTACTGTTTTACTCTTTATCCATTTACCTTTATTTTGACAGGTAAGTTAACTGAGAAAACCTTTTCAGTTAGTGATGGTATTACCATCACCACACTAATAATAGTGATATTTAGGGACACAGAAACACTATTGTCCAGAGAAACATACTGAAACTAAAATCACACTGAGGCATAATAAATGTAGGTGTATGTGCATATAAAAATACACACCAAATAGACAAACAACAATTCAGATCATTTTTCCACCCTAAGATTTAAAATGTAAGATTTAAAAAATTGCATTCAATTGGTCAATAGCAATCCAAGTGACATAAACTTGATCTGTGCAAATATAACAGTATAGCTTCCGTCCCTCACCCCGAACCAGGGACCCTCTGCAAACATCAACTACTGCCTCCCACGAAGCATCCTTACCCATCGCTCCACAAAAGCCGCGGCCCTCGCAGAGCAAGGTGAAAAACTACTTCAAGGTTCCCCTCAGAACAGCCTCAATTCGTTGGGGCATGGACTCTACAAGGTGTCAAAATGGTTCCACATGGATGCTGGCCCATGTTGACTCCAATGCTTCCCACAGTTGTGTCAAGTTGGCTAGACATCCTTTGGGTGGTGGACCATTCTTGATAAATACAGGAAACTGTTGAGCGTTAAAAAAAACAGCAGCGTTGCAGTACTTAACACAAACCGGTGCACCTGGCACCTACTACCATACCATGTTCAAAGGCACTTAAATATTTTGTCTTGCCCATTCACCCTCTGAATGGTGCACACACACAATCCATGTCTTAATTGTCTCAAGGCTTAAAAAGTATTCTTTAACCTGTCTCCTCCCCTTCATCTACACTGATTGAAGTGGATTTGACAAGTGACATCAATAAGGGATCATAGCATTCACCTAGATTCACCTTGTCAGTCTGTGTCATATACACTTGGTGTATATTTGGTTCATAGTCCTTTGATTTCAACGTCCACAGACGTCCGTACAGGTCTTGATTTGGGCCAAACATAGACGTCTATGTTTGGTTCAGATTTGACCTAGGCCAGCCTTCATTTGAACGTCCGTACGGCCTTGATTTGGGCGTCCGATTTGACCTAGGCCTTTGATTTGGGCCGTCTATCGTTTGGTTCAGATTTGACCTAGTTTGGTTCAGATTTGACCTCTATGATTGGTTCAGATTTGACCTAGGCCGCCTTCATTTAAACGCCGTCCGTACAGGCCTTCATTTTTGAACGCCCCACGGACGTCCGTACAGGCCTTGATTTGAGCCGTCTATGTTTGGTTCAGATTTGACCTAGGCCGGCCTTCATTTGAACGTCCACGGACGTCCGGTCCCAACCAGCCTATATTTGGCCCAAACATAGATGTTCAGATTGTCTATACTTGGTTCAGATTTGGTCCGTCCCGTACCTGACCGAATCTGAACCAATCATCGGCATCTATGTTTCACTAGTTTGGACAGCACAGTACAGCACAGTACCGTAGAGCACATCAGTGTAAAGTATAATACAGTACACAATACAGTAAAGACAAGTAAAGTACAGTGTACTGTATTTTACCCTTCTTTACTCTAATGTACTCTACTCTACTGAACGAAACAGTACTGTACTCTACTGAATTAAACAATACTGTACTCTACTCTACTGAATTAAACTCTACTGTATTGTACTGTACTCTACTGAATTAAACTATACTGTACTGTAGTTTATGCTACTGTACTATACTCTACTGTACTAAATTAAACTATACTGTAATCTACTGCACTCTACTCTAATGAATTAAGCTCGGCTGTACTGTACCATACAGTACTATATTGTACTTTACTGTACTGTACTCTTCTGTGTTCTACTGTACTAAACTTTGCCATACATTATTACTGTGATGTTCAAACCTGTGAAACATAACCTTGACGTCTGTGATTCGTTCAGATTTGGAACTGATCCACACCGACCACATTTGTACTTGATTGGGGGCGGGGCTTATTAGAATAATACCCAGCATGCTTTGCAAGTGTGTTACAACATTGACATTTTAGTCATTTAGCAGACGCTCTTATCCAGTGTGACTTAAAGTCAGTGCATTCAACTAAGGTAGATAAACAACAACATATCACAGTCATAGCAAGAAAAAAAATCTGTTACCTTTACACAGAATATTATTGTAGTTGAACAAACTGTGTGCTTGTTGACTTTGTTTACCCACACCCGAAGTGATCAGGGCTTGCAGGTTTTGTTGTGGAATCGTTAGATATTACCTGTTAGATCTAAAAGCATAAGCATTTTGCTACACTCGCAATAACATCTGCCATCCATGTGTATGTGACCAATCAAATTTGATTTGATTAAACATTTATGGCAATTTAGCTAGCTAGCTGTTGCTAGCTAATTTGTCATGGGATATAAACATTGGGTTGTTATTTTACCTTAAATGCACAAGATCCACTACTCTGACAATTAATCCACAGATGAAACGGTAAACCGAATTTGTATCTCATCATCTCTCCTCCTTCCTTCAGGCTTATTTTTCCTCTTTGGACTTTATATGACGGTTGGCAACCAAATTTACAGTGCATTACTACAACTGATTGGACTGCGGACCTCAGTTAATCTTTCAATCACCCACGTGGGTATATGCTTCTAAAAAACAATGAGGAGATGGCACATGGGTATATGCTCCTAAAAACCAATGTGGAGATGGGAGAGGCCGGACTTGCAGCACGTGGAGCGTCACAAATAGAACCAATTTCTATTTTAGTGCCTGGCTACGCAGACGCTCGGCGAGCAGTGTGGGTGCAATGATTGAATAACATGTATGTGTACATTTATTTTGCAACGCTCGCGCACGTGACGTGAGCGGTGTGGTCAGCATGTCATGGTGTCAGTTTTAAAGCTTTTGAAAACGCTAACATAAGTGCATGTGATAGATGAGAGCAAAAAAATAATATTTAGTTGCAATCTTCACTTTGCTCTTCTTTCCCATTAAGAGGTGTGAAAAATGTATGTGTTTTATTGCTTACTTAATTGAGAAACGATAGTAGTTTAAATCTGGCCATAGAATCAATGATAAAAAAAAAAAAGTATTTTCAATGTCTGTAAATGACATGTTTTCACATTTTGGAAAACATGTACTTGAAAAGTCACGTTTTTTAAATTTCATTCAACACCTAAGATGCACCTGATTTCCATGTCCAAAATGTTTATTTTTGACATCTGAAATATACGTCTTCTAACCTTCCATTCAGCACCTGAAATGAATGTGATGTCAGCATCTGGGAAATACTTATTTTCATTGTAATTTTGCTTACTGAGAGGAGTCCAGATACAGTAGCTGAGATTGCTAAAACTATGGCTGTAGTGAGAAGGGCAAGTTTTGCCCCCACTGGAAGCCAAGAAATGTACTATGGACAGCAGGCTGAAAAAGTGGAGAGAACCAGATTCACTCCCAAGTAGAGCACTGCTCTGTGTGTGCGTGTATGTGTGTGTGTGTGTGTGTGTATGTGTGTGGGTGTGTGTATGTATGGCTGCACATCCTCAGCACATCCAGATCTCTGGACAAGTAAGCCTGGAAAGGAACCTTAAAATAACAATACTGGAAAACATAAGACAACAATATCAACTTCATGGTTAAGTGATGGGGGAAGGGCTGGAATTGGGGGTAGAGAAGCAGAAGTGAAGAATGAGACTATGAAAGGATGAAAAAGAAAGAGGGGATGATATGAGCTGATGGATGCTAAGAGGGTAGAGAGCGTAAGTACATAGAGAGTGGTTCAGTACCACGTCTACCTAGTCATTCCATTGTGTTCCCCTGAGATCTGGAGAAGGTGAGACAGTCTGCCAGAACAAAGGCATTGGACCAGTGTACAGGCCACTAACAGCAGGGAGACAATACCCTTTGCAAAAAGGAAAAAGGAAACATGGCAAAGGAAATACATTGAAGAAATGCCCAGGTGAAAATAAGTATGGTGGAACAAGGAGAAAAGGGATAGAATAAAGATGAAAGAGTAAGAATGAGGTAATTTAATACTTTGCACTCCTGACCTCACTCGTTCTCATCTTCCCTCTCTCCTAGGGGTGACGCCGGCTCCTGAATGTGAAACAGATGATGTTGTGACCTCATTGGATAAACAAGGGTAAACACAACCAACATTGGTAAAAACATCCTCGACACAGGTGACATCAACATATTGACATACACAACCTATATCTCATGTGCACTTAACAGAGGCAGTCTGGGTAAACAGCTTTATCATAACCATAGGATGACATAACGATTATTAGGGAAAGGAGTTTTTCCAGACCACACAATATGATCAACAAAAACTCAGGACCCTAGTTATAGCCTATAACTAACTAAAAGTATGAGCCAATAAAGGTATAATGTCTGTTAACAAGTAGAGAAATATGTTCAATGATCAACATTATACTGTTCAATATGTCAGCAGGTGTGGAATGTGTCTGTGTTCGTTCCTGCATATTTAGCAACTGTGCATCACATATAGCACACGACAACCCTGACGAACATGCCGTGTAGTTGGAAAAATCAATACATCGCTCAGTCAGGCCTGGTTGGGAAAATACAAAGAATTTAGCCCGGGGGTCAAGGGTCACCTCTGAACAGTACCAGATGCTGAGGGAACAGAAAGGAAGGGATTTGGGAAGGATATGTGCAGCCGCCCATCCAGACCTAATCTGAGTTGTACATCATACTCTGCACAATCATAGTCACAACAGGAGTGACAGGACACAACAAAGTGATTTGGGCCCAGACGGCAGCAACGAGGGATTAAAACAGAAGACAAGCAGCCTATAACTAAGAGTAGATAACCAAATATGGAGACACACTCCTGACCTCACTGTCCCTTCTCCCTTGCTATGACAGTCTCTCTCTCTTTCTCCTGCAGTTGTAATAGCAACCGGGTGTGTCTGTAAAGTCACATCATCTGCTCTGAAAGAAAGGGACCCATTGACTCGCACAATGTGAACAGGCTGGTATAAGTTCATTGAGCTCTTTTACACACCAATAGCTTCTGTGAATTCATGTGTGTGGATTCATATGTGAGAGTAATGTGTGTGGGCCAGCCTGCATGTGTGTCAGACCTGTAAGTGATTGGAGTGCTGTATCCTGTTAATTCCAGATAAAAACTTTATCTAAACATAGTGTGACACATATTAAGCATACAACACGCTTGAATGTGAGCCTAACGGCTATCTGTAGAAACACATTGTCAGCATCCAGCACCTTGCTTTTGTTTTACACCATTCACCAATAATGTCAAACCCCCTGTCAAGACTATTTACGCAACTCACTTAGATTTAGCCAGCTTGTCTTGACATGACAGAGTATGGCTGTGTGAAAGTATTTTTGTGTCCTTAAATGGCATAGAGCATCCCTGAGGGGCAATGTCCAAACACAACCGCAAAGTAATTAAAAACAGCTCCAGCATGCCAAATATGCTCTCATGAAATTATAGTAGTTGAACACATGGCAATTTATTCCTTCATTTGTCCTTTTCAGCATCCCTCACATCTTCCCTCCCCCAGTAATCAGTACACAGGAAAGGGTGATAAGACAGACCCATGTTGACTCACAAAATTCTGGAATGTAGAGAAAAGGGAAGGGGGGTCCTTTTCTTTCATATTCTCTTTCCCAGTCAGCAGTAATCAACTCTCATAGCCTAAATATAAGTTCAGATCATGTATACTGTATGTATAAAAAGTAAACATTGCTCATTGGGGTGGCTGGTAGCTTAGTGGTTAGAGCTTTGGGCCAGTAACCGAAAAGTTGCTAGATCAAATCCCCGAGCTGACAAGGTAAAAATCTGTCGTTCTGCCCCTGAACAAGGCAGTTAATCCACTGTTCCCTGGTATGCCGTCATTGTAAATAAGAAAATGTTCTTAACTGACTTGCCTAGTTAAATAAAGGTTCAATATAAATGTACATGATGAGGAAAAGATGGGAGCGAGAAACAGTGTCTGCTTTGTGTATGGTAAATTTACATTTGTCTGGAACAGAATGGACATTCAACAAGCTGCAGGGTGATATGTGCTTTAAATATAAATAGAGTTAAGTATTTACTATAAACACAGAATACTCTTGGGCTGTGCCAGGTATGGATGGCTGTTGTCACAGCATCACCCACACACACATTCCAAAGGCATTTTGACTATGTGGCACAGGCAGGGCCAGTCAAATTATCACACAACAAACATTACAAGTTTTAGAGTATGAGAAAAGCAGAGAGAGGTGGCAGAGGAATTCTGCAACTCTCCCTTCTCAGCCCATTTGTTCAACATTCACTGGCTTCCCCAGTATTTTTTGCCTTATATGGTAACAGAGTGGTTGAGAGAGAGAGAGAGACAGCGGGAGCGAGGATGGAGGTGTGGTCTATTGTTTTTGGCTGAAGAGGTGTAGGGTTACACTACTCATGGACCTTTCCAGCATTCCGTCATCTCTTCACCTCATTCCTATGACTAATGTCGCATTCATAAACAAGTGGGAGGTGGGAATTTACCAGTTGTGAAGTCGTAAATACAAGTTGGATGCATTCATGTGCTTTGAACTTGTTGACAAACACTGATTGGCTAATGACCAACAAGCTGCATAAACCATGAACTAAAAGTACAGCTATAATTCTTGTAAAGAAATGATAGTGTTCAAAAACCCTATTAATTGATTGCTTTTTAGAAATGTTTTTTATTCTGTTAACGAGGTAATTTCTTTAGTATTTGTTGTCAGCATGTGGGAGATCAGGATAATAGACGAGTTTCCCACTAGTGATTACCAGTTGAAGGGGTGTTAAAGTAGATTTTTCCCAGACATGTGTGGTAAATTCTCACTTCCCACTTGGTTACAAATGCAGCACAAGTCAGACAAAGAGTAGTTTAAGGCCCAATGCAGCAGTTTTATATCAATAGCAAATAATTTCAGGGTAACAATTAAGCACCTTACTGTAATAGATTTTCATTAGAACTCTCTTTAGAACTCTTTGTTATTAGTCTATTAACTAATTTACTGCATAACCATGTCAGAAACTCCCACCTATTGCAAACCTGCTAATTAGAAGGACCTGTGTAGATTGTATTTTCAACCAGCCACTATCAGGAAATAATGTTGACTGCACTGGTTCTTTAAAGAGGAATCAACAAGTACGCCTGTATAAGTCTATACCTATCATCAGCACAGTGGTCCAGACACTGAACACAGAGATAGAAAGGGAGGGAGAAAAGAGAGAACATGAAGGGAGAGGGAGGACTGGTTCAAAATTGTTAATGATCTAAGGTACTGCTAAACTACTATTCCAGCCATTTCAACTATGTGATAGAGTCCAAACAGAAATGTCTTTCATTGAGTACAACAGCAGCAGTCTGGATTATAGATCGAGACCATAAGCTACTCCAACCGTACCTGCTTACTCACACCTGCTTATGTAATACTTATGGAATTCCTCTTAGAAAATCCCTGGATGTTTATATCCGGGAACTGAACAGCTCAACACTCAGTCAATTTCTTGGGGGCCAGTATTTGTGTAACAATGATCTAATCCAAGGTTATTAAAACTACAGAAGGAACCTGTAAAATGTACTCTGTTTAAGGGTAGCAAATAAGTAGCTTGGAAGCCTGTGCCATGACGATGTCAGCAGTGATTCTGTAATAACACGCTATGATTGTGAGGCACACAGTGTGGGAATGACCCGGTGTGTTGTCATGTGAGACGGAATGATAACTGGAGATGGGGAGTCAGGGCCCAGGTGCCTACCTAGACAGCTTGGTGAGTTAGGGTGTAGGGGAGAGAGGACAGGTGTGAAGCTATGGTCATGGGGGGTGCTTCAGGCTTCCACATCTCACTGATGAGAGGGGGGTGAAACAAGTAAAGATAGAGAGAGAAACAAAGAGAGAGCGATAGACTGATTAAATAGAAACTGAATTAAAGGATAAATCTGAAAATACAGGAGGATGGAGAGACATATGGAAAAGAGGAGAAACTGAATGAGGGATAAATAGGCCGTCATTGTAAATAAGAATTTGTTCTTAACTGACTTGCCTAGTTTAAAAATATATATATATAAATGAGAAGGAAAAGAATGTGGCACGGTAGCTATAGACAGAAGACTATTCCAGCTCATTAGGCCCATACAGAAGTTTGTCAGTAATGGTGAGAACATCACACCCATTCTACTGGAAAGAAATATGTAAATTAATCTGTGGAACAGAAAACATCCCTGCCTCCCAGGCAAACAAACATCACACCATCATCCTTAGTCAACATTCCATCACCACTCCCCTAACTAGACTGCCCACATAGTTAACAAAGGAATCACATGGCTGAAATATTACCACAAATGATTAGATGTAAACTTCATAGTTGGCATACCCCCAAAAATAAAATGATAAAGAATATTATTTTACAGCTAAAGAAGTCATATATAGGTCTAAAGTCCTCCAATATTACTATGAAACCACTTCCTCATGATTCTTAGTCCTTTACCGCATGTAATAGTAGACCACAAACCAATTCACACTCGAAATATAGAAAACCTTTAATATCCTTTATTTATTCTCTTGGTCATATTACATAGTTTATTGAAATAAAATCTAAATCAAACCTATATAACCATATTTGTGTTTCCCACTTATCTCAAATTTCTCCGTCAAAACCAAGAGACAGACCGAGAAACTCATAGATACATCCATAGACACATTCCACTCTCACATTAGGCATAATGGTGTAAAATGACCGTGCAGCCTACAATGCTAGGGGAAGGACGCCCTCGAGTGGACTAAAGCAGGAACTGCAAAGAGAGACATCACAGCTCATTCACCAATATCACCTTTCCTGTTAACGTCCCTCCCCACTTAATACTAAACGACTTGTCCCGGTACAATGCAATAAAGTACAGCAGTGTAGTCGCCCACCCTAAACAATATATTGTAGTAAACTGGTACACACTGGCTCAGGCTGCTCTACCAGTTTCCACAGGGTGGGGCCATTACATTACAGGTTGGGGCCATTACATTACAGGTTGATGGAGGGAGGAAACCGCTGCAAGATGGAAGCAATATATGAGTATAAAGAGGGGAATTGAAGTTCACACAAGCACACACCCATCACTAGACAATAGACAGACAGAATAATACAAAGCAGAGAGTTTAGGGATGGGTGTGAGCATGTGCCTGTTTGTCAGGTGGGGTTGTGGTCAGGTGGTGGGTGGGTTGTTAGTTGTTTTAACAGGTTCATCATGGTCATGTAGCGCTGAAGACCAGGCCAGGCTCAGACAACAATGGGGTCATAAGTGGTTGGAACACAGGGATGTGATTGACATGTTCATTGTCCAACGAGCTTGCTGACAAACGAGTCCAGCGCCTCATCATCTTTGATTCCCACAAACTGGTCGATGACGTCGCCTCCTCGCATGGCGATTACCGTGGGGACCGCCGATACCTGTAGAGAGAAGTAGAGGTCAGTAACCACAATGACATCAGTCAAAGGCACTGTTCCAGAACAAAATTAATCCTTCCTTCTAGTAATCCCTGATCTGATATGACTGGGTTGCTGTAAACTATGTAGTGGAGTTCCTTTTTTCACAAATCCCACCATTTTAGATCAGGAGTTACTTCAAGGAAGGGAAGAAAGAAGGTCACATTTTCTAACTAACATTTGCAATATCAATCAATAATGTCAACAGCTTCCACTTACCCCATATTCAATGGCCAAGTCTGTGTGATCGTCTATGTCGACCTTTGCCATGGCAACTTTGCCGTTCTGTTTGGCGACAGCTTTCTCTAATCTTGGCCCCAGTATCTTGCAGGGACCACACCACCTTTAAAGCACAAACATGGGATGTCTGGTTAGAACTGATAATACTGAAGGTATTCTTGAAATTTCAATCAAAAGTCTCGAAAAAATATATACACTGCTCAAAAAAATAAAAGGAACACAAAAATAACATCCTAGATCTGAGTGAATGAAACACTTATTAAATACTTTTTTCTTTACATAGTTGAATGTGCTGACAACAAAATCAAACAAAAATTATCAATGGAAATCAAATGTATCAACCCTTGGAGGTCTGGATTTGGAGTCACACTCAAAATTAAAGTGGAAAACCACACTACAGGCTGATCCAACTTTGATGTAATGTCCTTAAAACAAGTCAAAATGAGGCTCAGTAGTGCGTGTGGCCTCCACGTGCTTGTATGACCTCCCTACAACGCCTGGGCATGCTCCTGATGAGGTGGCGGATGGTCTCCTGAGGGATCTCCACTAGAGTGAAAGCACCGCCAGCATTCAAAAGTGACCAAAACATCAGCCAGGAAGCATAGGAACTGAGAAGTGGTCTGTGGTCACCACCTGCAGAACCACTCCTTTATTGGGGGTGTCTTGCTAATTGCCTATAATTTCCACCTGTTGTCTATTCCATTTGCACAACAGCATGTGAAATTTATTGTCAATCAGTGTTGCTTCCTAAGTGGACAGTTTGATTTCACCGAAGTGTGATTGACTTGGAGTAGTTACATTGTGTTGTTTAAGTGTTCCCTTTATTTTTGAGCAGTGTATATCTGTGAGTACAGAATAGAACCTGACAATAACATTAAATTGTTGCATAAGCAAGACAATGTCAACAAGTTGGCAAAAACATAGACCAGGTCAACACTGACCACCATGCATATCAAGGTCATGTGTACTGTATATACAGTGTCTTGCAAAAGTATACACCCCCTTGGCATTTTCCCTATTTTGTTGCATTGCAAACTGTAATTTAAATATATTTTTATTTGGATTTAATGTAATGGACATACAAAATAGTCCAAATTTGTGAAGTTTTAAAAAATTACTTGTTTCAAAACATTCTAAAAAAGAAAAAACTGAAAAGGTGGTGCGTGCATACAGTTGAAGTCGGAAGTTTACATACACCTTAGCCAAATACATTTAAACTCAGTTTTTCACAATTCCTGACATTTCATCCTAGTAAAAATTCCCTTTCTTAGGTCAGTTAGGATCACCACTTTATTTTAAGAATGTGAAATGTCAAAATTATAGTAGGGAGAATTATTTATTTCAGCTTTTATTTCTTTCATCACATTCCAATTAGCATTCCCTTTAAATTGTTTAACTTGGGTCAAATGTTTTGGGTAGCCTTCCACAATAAGTTGGGTGAATTTTGTCCCATTCTTCCTGACAGAGCTGGTGTAACTGAGTCAGGTTTGTCAGCCTCCTCGTTTGCACACACTTTTTCAGTTCTGCCCACAAATTTTCTATAGGATTGAGGTCAGGGCTTTGTGATGGCCACTCCAATACCTTGACGTTGTTGTCCTTAAGCCATTTTGCCACAACTTTGGAAGTATGCTTGAGGTCATTATCCATTTGGAAGACCTATTTGTGACCAAGCTTTAACTTCCTGACTAATGTCTTGAGATGTTGCTTCAATATATCCACACAATTTTCCCTCATCATGATGCCATGTATTTTGTGAAGTGCACAAGTCCCTCCTGCAGCAAAGCACCCCCACAACATGATGCTGCCACCCCTGTGCTTCACGAGTGGGATGGTGTTCTTCAGCTTGCAAGCCTCCCCCTTTTTCCTCCTAACATAATGATGGTCATTATGGCCACAGTTCTGTTTCTGTTTCATCAGACCAGAGGACATTTCTCCAAAAAGTATGATCTTCACCCCCATGTTCAATTGCAAACAGTAGTCTGGCTTTTTTGTGGCGGTTTTGGAGCAGTGGCTTCTTCCTTGCTGAGCGGCTTTTCAGGTTGTTGATATAGGACTTGTTTTACTGTGGGTATAGTTACTTTTGTACCCGTTTCCTCCAGCATCTTCACAAGGTCCTTTGCTGTTCTGGGATTGATTAGGATTTTTCACACCAAAGTATGTTCATCTCTAGGAGACAGAATGCGTCTCCTTCCTGGTATGATGGCTACGTGGTCCCATGGTATTTATACTTGCGTACTATTGTTTGTACATATGAACGTGGTACCTTCAGGCATTTGGAAATTGCTCCCAAGGATGAAGCAGACTTATGGAGGTCTAGAATTGTTTTCCCGAGGTCTTGGCTGATTTCTTTTGATTTTCCAAAGATGTCAAGCAAAGAGGCACTGGCAAAGGTAGGCCTTGAAATACATCCACAGGTACACCTCCAATTGACCCAAATTATGTCAATTAGCCTATCAGAAACTTCTAAAGCCATTACATAATTTTCTGGAATTTTCCAAGCGGTTTAAAAGGCACAGTCAACCTAGTATATGTAAACTTCTGACCCACTGGAATTGTGATAGTGAATTATAAGTGCAATAATCTGTCTGTAAACAATTGTTGGAAAAAATTACTTGTGTTGTGCACAAAGTAGATGTCCTAACAGACTTGCCAAAACTATAGTTTGTTAACAAGAAATTTGTGGAGTGGTTGAAAAACGAGTTTGAATGACTCCAACCTAAGTGTATGTAAACTTCTGACTTCAACTGTATGTATTCACCCCCTTTGCTATGAAGCCACTAAATAAGACTGGTGCAACCAATTCCCTTCAGACGTCATATAATTAGTTAAATAAAGTCCACCTGTGTGCAATCGAAGTGTCACATGATCTATCACATGATTTCAGTATATATACACCTGTTCTGAAAGGCACCAGACTCTGCAACACCACCAAGCAAGTGGCACCATGAAGACCAAGGAGCTCTCCAAACAGGTCAGGGACAAAGTTGTTGAGAAGTACAGATCAGGGTTGAGTGAAAAAAATATATTAGACACTTCCCACAGAGCACCATTAAATCCATTATTAAAAAATGGAAAGAATATGGCACCACAACACACCTGCCAAGAGAGGGCCCCCCACCAAAACTCACAGACCAGGCAAGGAGGGCATTAACAAGAGGCAACAAAGAGGCCTAAGATAACCCTGAAGGAGCTGCAAAGCTCCACAGCGGAGATTGGAGTCTGTCCATAGGACCACTTTAAGCCATCCACTACACAGAGCTGGGCTTTACAGAAGAGTGGCCAGAGAAAAGCCATTGCTTAAGAAAAAAATAAGCAAACACATTGTGTTCACCAAAAAGAATGTGGGAGACTCCCCAAACGTCTATGGAAGGTACTCTGGTTAGATGAGATCAAATTGTAGCTTTTTGGCCATCAAGGAAAACGCTATGTCTGGCGCAAACCCAACACCCCGAGAACGTCATCCCCACAGTGACACGTGGTGGAAGCATCATCCTGTGGGTATGTTGTTCTGTCTGCAGGGACTGGGGAACTGGTCAGAATTGAAGGAATGATAGATGGTGCTAAATACAGGGACATTCTTGAGGGAAACCTGTTTGTCTTCCAGAGATTTGAGACAGGTGGAGGTTCACCTTCCAGCAGGACAATGACCCTAAGCATAATGCTAAAGCAACACTTGTGGTTTAAGGGAAAACATTTAAATGTCTTGGAATGGCCAAGTCAAAGCCCAGACCTCAATCCATTTGAGAATCTGTGGTATGAGTTAAATATTGCTGTACACCAGCTGCACCCATCCAACTTGAAGGAGCCGGAGCAGTTTTGCCTTGAAGAATGAGCAAAAATCTCAGCGGCTAGATGTGCCAAGCTTATAGAGACATACCCCAAGAGACTTGCAGCTGTAATTGCTGCAAAAGGTGGCTCTACGAAGTATTGACTTTTGGGGGGGTGAATAGCTATGCACGCTCAAGTTGTTTTTTTGTGTCTTATTTCACAAAAAAATATTTTGCATCTTCAAAGTGGTAGGCATGTTGTGTAAATCAAATGATACAAACCCCAAAAATCTATTTCAATTCCAAGTTGTAAGGCAACAAAATAGGAAAAATGCCAAGAGGGATGAATACTTTTGCAAGCTACTGTGTGTGTGTGTATGTATATATTCAGGCTGTGTGTGTAATTTTCTAGAGCAGGGGTGTCAAACTCATTCCATGGAGGGCCTAGTGTCTGCTGAGTTTTGGTTTCTCCTTTCATTTAAGACCTAGACAACCAGGTGTGGGGAGTTTCTTACTAAACAGTGACCTTCATCAAGTCCAAGGGAGGAGCGAAAAGTTTGACATGTTGTAGAAGAGCATGAACCCAATGTGGCTGTCCTGGCATTGCCTCTTGTTGTGTAACCTCAAATGATCAACCTCCAATGGAAACACCATCAGATGTCAAGCCATGCAGCCAGACACACAGTATAGGTAAGGTGTCATCATCACACATGATATGCACTCAGTCAATACTTCCACTGTTATGCTTTAGTCTTACAATAGGAAAGCTGTTGAGCATATGTCAAAATTAATATAATTGATCAATAGATTCACCTGTTGGGTGCATTGTTGAAAAAGCTATGGTCAGATTTACAAGCATGGTTGTAAACCATCATTTGATACCTGCTATAAAAGTTGTTTCCTGCTGTCATCTCAGTAGTCTAATTTCAATAGGCAGACAGATGCTTCTCCATGTATTGTCTCTTAGGGGCTTTGCTTTCTGATTAGAGGGTTGTTTGTAAATGCTGTAAGTGGAGCCTAATATCCCCTCTGGGGATCCATGAAACATATTAAAGAATTAATCTATTAGCTACTCACTGGGCATGGAAGTCAATAAGCACAGGCAGCTCACTGTTGATGACTCTCTCTGTGAAGTCCTCATGGTCCTGCACATTGAAGGAGACCTCTCTGCGGGAAGTGT
The DNA here is from genome assembly GCF_023373465.1 of Oncorhynchus keta. NCBI lineage: Eukaryota > Metazoa > Chordata > Actinopteri > Salmoniformes > Salmonidae > Oncorhynchus > Oncorhynchus keta. Next base: position 28,645,499 of record NC_068452.1, on the reverse strand, counting down.
GGGGCAGGGAGCGGGGCAGAGTGTGTTTGGGGGAAAGGAAGGATAGAGGGGTAGTGGAGGAACGCAGGGAGGTAGAAAAGGAGGAGGTGGAGGCCGGGAGACAGCGAAGGTCTTTTACTGAGAGGGTCCAAATTCTACGGACTAGCAGCCGGTGAGCCATCTGAAAGGAGACATAAATGGGGGAAGAGAACAGAAGACTGATGAATGACATGAATAATCAAAACAGGGCCACTACTCAGGCAGCGCTACTATGGTTGGACAGTGACATCAGGGGGAGGAAGGACACCTATACAAGACATTCTTGTTTACCACCATACAGTAACATGTAGGTGTGTGAGAGATGGCTGGCTCAGTGGCTATGAATATAGTTCCCTGCTGTTGCATGTTATGCAAACAGATTCCGTAGCTAGCTAACGTTAGCTAACTTCATGGACAACTGCTGATACGGCAATAAACCACCACAAAGAGTGTGAGTTATAATTCTAGTGGCTTGACCATCCAATAGAACGGCGTCGTGTTTCGCAACCACTGTGTGAGTATTTACGAAATGGGCTTAGATTTTTCTTCGAATAACCTCCGTGTGACTTTGCCTGTCTTCCTTCTCTCTTTCCACGCGCCTGTGTCCTCTCATTATAAAACGCCCACATCCACAAACCGGCGCAAAACTACTGCCATTACGTGCAGATGTCACCCAGAATATAATTGTAGTGACACAGACAAATAACACAAAACACTTACCGTTCTGTACACTGTCGTCCTGTATGAAGTACTTCCGCTTACAGTTCAGATAAGAGGGCGCACAGGTTATTTGTGGGTCTCGTGTTTAAATTTGAGCGAGTAGCGCCGCCACAAGTTAAAATTCAGAACTACAGTGGCGCCAGTGCACTTGAAGGGTTATGAAAGGTTCTCTGGCAAAACAATGGGTAGACCTCAAGATAGGAGTTCTCGAGATAGAGGAGGTGAGGTGGATTTGCAAATCGTGGAGACCCCACCACACGGAATCTGACACAGAAGGAGATATTATTGTCTACCTTTGTCAATTAATCATACACCGCAAAATATTTTGCGGGTACCCATACAAAATTACCATAAGGAGCTGCTTTCTATCTTGAAGATTTAACAGATGGAAAGAGAATGGGCACACCTAGTCAGTTGCACAACGGAATGCATTCCGCATTTAACGCCTCTGAATCACAGAGGGACGGTATGGCGGCTGCCTTAGTCGACGTCTACGTCATCAGTGCCCTGGGAGCAGTTGTTGGGGGTTAACTGCCTTGCTCAAGGACAGAGCGGTAGATTTCTTTCACCTTGCCGGCCCGGGGATTCAAACCAGCGACCTTTCGGTTACTGCCCCAACGCTCTAAACCGCTATAGGCAATCTGCCTACAAAGTTCACTGCATTGAGCTCAGGCGTCTATAAATTCACCTAAGCGAAATGATCAATATGGGTAGCATGCTGGCCCTTTCTCTTCAGAGTGCCATTCATTCATAATTGATGGGGAGACTAAAATGAAAGTGAGAAGTGAGGCTGTCTCGACCACCTTTCATGTCAGATGGTCACCGGATGAAAGGTAGAGAGATGTGGGTGTGTGAGGTGTAGAGGAGACTGAGACTAGATAAGGAGAGTGGAGAGAGTAGACAGCAGACAATGGATTCAGAAATGGGGGCAAGGCATTGCTGCTGCTGATGATGATGATGTGGACAGGAGGACCAGACTGCTGCATTAACAATGAATGGATATTCAATCAGACAGCTCATTCCTGAAGTTGAGAACTGAGAATGCAGAGAGAATACTCCTGACCCTGTGAGTGGCTTTCACTTATTCTTTGTAGACCTGTAGTACTTCTTACCATGACTTAGCTATTGTACACATAATCATTGCACTGCACTCAATGTTTTCTCTTTGACTGTCCTTTCCCCTCTGTGTTTATTATTCTGTCTTTTCACAGCAGTGGAGGCTGGTGGGAGGAGCTATCGGAGGACAGGCTCATTGTAATGGCTGGAATGGAATTAATAGAATGGAGTCAAACCTGTGGTTTCCATATGTTTGATACCGTCCCATTTATTCCATTCCAGCCATTACAATGAGCCTGTCCTCCTATAGCCCCTCCCACCAGCCTCCTCTGTTTCACCACTGCTATATTATGTCTCTGTGATTTCATTGACAGTGACTGTTTTCTCTGGATGTCATGCAGTACCATAGCTTTGATGACTTAACTCTGAATCTCTGAATAACTCTGTGTCAGTGGAGGCTGCGGCTCATAATAATGGCTGGAACGGAGCAAATGGAAACCATGTGTTTGATATATTTCATACCATTCCACTAATTCCCCTCCAACCATTACCATGAGCCCGTCCTCCTCAATTGAGGTGCCACTAACCTCCTGTGCTCTGTGTTAATTCTGTACATTTGTATCCACTGTCTACATTTAGGAAAAGTCTAACAAGAGGTCTTCACAGACCATATCAACCAGAGGTGGTCATCTTACCAAGTGACATGTTTTACCCCATCCAATACCATTAAACACAGTCTTTCATCTACCGCCACCTGTAACAAGGTAGAATGTCCCAGCCGTCCCGACACTGGCAGTCTGAACGTGGGGACAGATCTGATGACTTCTGGAGGCACCTCAAAGAGGGGGAGGAGGAGGGAGGAGCAGATATAATGCTCCAGAGGACGGGTGAAGAGATGAGACCCTCTATCACCCTCCGCCCCCCACCTTTGTTCCGCAGCATCGGGCCGTCGGGGCTGTCGGCCAGTCTACCACCCCACCGACGTCTCCGCTCCATATTCCGCAGATCCAGAGCGGTGCTGCCTGCGAATACACACGCCGGCAAGGTTTCAGGAACACACACCCTCCAAGATTTACTGTCAGGCACCCACATCAACACACTCCCACATCAACTGACTCACAATGACGTAGTGTCAGAGAAGGACGTTCACATAAACACAGACTCAGAGACACAAACACAGCCCAAGAGACTCATGAGTGCACATGGGCTCACTGTATTAGAACCACCAACAGGACCTCTCACAGATACACTCTCATTCATAGTCAGTGCTGAAAGCAGACAGCAGGTCGGACAGCCTTTTTCTCAGCTTTCCCCACCCCTAAGGACCCATATCAAAGGTAGGGCAAGATGGGGCAGAGCAGTGTCTCCTCTTAAAATGAGAGATGATCTTGGGACTGGAGAGGGAGGATTGAAAGAGAAGCAGAAGGTGAAGAGGAGGAGGCTGGACTGGAAAGGAGAGGACCAAGCCAATGACAGATATGTCCCGTCCTTCACCCCAGAGACAGAGGGAGATGGTGGACTGTGCCAGTGGTTACAAAGTCTGGGGATTGGAGATAGAGAGGAGGAGGCCAATTCCCCCAACAGAAGTAAACAGCAGCCAAGTGGGTTCAGGGAGAGGATGGCTGGACACAGAGAGGGGTATTCACATCCAGCAGCCAACCACAGGAGAGACAGACGCCCCCACTTCCTCCCGCCTATCTGTCAGTCTGGCTCCCTACTCCATGTACCCCTGCTGCTTCCCAAAAACTCCCCACCACCCTCGCCATGCACCTCCCCACACTCCACCTTCCACCCCTTGCCTGTACCCCTCCTCCACTCTCTGCCCTTCAGGAGGAAGTGATATTGTCCAGCAGAGGAAAGGGGTCTCAACTCAAGAGGCCCATTTGTGTTTACTCTGTATGCGGTTTTCTGTCTTGTTACTTTGGCATATTCTGACTGACACTTAGCTTATGTATTTGCATGTATTTGCATATAGCGCATTACGGCTACACATCCTTAACAAGACTTATCCAGGTATAATGTATGTTGCTCTTGCCATTTATACTGTACATCCTTTACAAATAATCACATAGTAGTTTCTCTACGTGTAAATAGTTTCTAAGGATATGTTGTCCTGTCACATTTCAATTGCATTAAATTTAGCATGTATAGTTTGAAAGATCCAGGGCATTGTTGTTTCTCAGGATTAACATCAACAAGTGAACCAACCTCAGCGTTTCAGTAATGATGTGCTCTGCCTTGTCCGTCTATAGACCTTGTCCAGATATCCCCCGCAGAGGCCCCCCTCCCCTGATCAGAGAGGAGGCCCATGTTGTTTTTGAGGTGTCGGTTCTGGCCTGAACAGTGCTGTGCTCTGTGTGCAGCCTGTGGTGGGAGCTGCATGTCAGGGCCAGAACACCGGCGTCTCAGTCCTCCTCACTGCCCGCCTCGCACAGCCTGCCGTTTATGTGTTTACCCTCAAACGCAGCCCAAAATGTTTGTGAGTCAGGCTCTTTTTTTTCCACCCGCCCCTCCCATTAGGTGCCAAACAAACATTGCACCGGAAATTGCAGGGATATCTGGGATTTTTAAGGGGTCCCAGCAGACAGGGGGCGAGGTCGAGAACAAGGATGCTTTCTGTGACATCTTAGAGGTGGTGGGGGGGCAGTCATAAGAGAGGCGAGGCTGCAGCAAACAAGGAAAGAAATAAATATAACGGGAGGGGGGTAGTTAGCCAAAAGAGAGGGTGTGACCAAGGCTGGGTGGCAGGGGGTGGGCAGAGTCAGTAAGCTTCATTACGACTGATCAACAGGCACAGGTGACCCAGTTTCTGATGCCCTTTGACCTTATTACGTTCCTTGAGCCCATATTGCATGCCACTCCTGACCTCGTTTGTCACCAAGCTGACCCGAGCGCTAGGCTAATGGTAACCATTGACGTAACTGTTATAAGGCCCCGTGTCACATGTAGCAGCAACCTCTTTTTTGGACTGCTAACTGGTCGAGCTTGTTTCCTCTCATTCCTTCTCCCTCCTTGCCCATTCACTCCACAGGACAGACAGGACAGTGGGCCCAGTACAACCATTGATGAGGCTGAGATTTTATGTCAACCCCAAACAAAGGAATAATGAATGAGAAAGTGTATGCTCTTTGTTCACAGGGTGCTATCTGGGTTTTGTCCAAGCCTCGTCCTCACAAAACCCCAATGTCCTTACTCATAATGGCCTGGTGACACATATAGTACATGGCACAGTAAAATGGCTGTTGTTAGGTTAAATTGTTCCCAACAGGACAAGTACAGTAAATGGCCTTGTACTTATTTAAATTAAAGTGAAACAGAAACCAAAGTCCAAGTCCGCTTGTTCTCAGTCTCTTCATTTTCACTGTTTCTGCTCTGTCATCTGTGCTGCATACAGACGCAGAGCCTTTCTCTCTCTGTTCAGACGCAAGCTCTCTAATTTAGACCTCTGTCTGCTCTTTATTTTCCCTCTATACATCTTAAATTAGCATCAATTAGGAGATTGTTTGACTTCAAATGCATAGCTGTTTGAAAAGGGCTTTGTTAGATTGGAATGAATGACTACTTGGTCTATGTTTTGTGTGAAGAGTGAAAGTGTACACAGACTGTTGATACATAGGAAAGCATATTTACACGTAGAGTGTAATACTAATGTGCGCATGTGTTTAAGAGGGAGTGTGAATATGTGCATGCACACATACTGTAGTGTAGTAAAGTGTACCTGCATAAGGATGTAAATGCATGGAGGGAGCTAAACCTGATAGTGTGTAGCAGTAGAGGCGTACACACATGTAGGTGCACGAAGGTGTGTGTTTCTGCCCTCTCCGTCTCCTCCATTCTGCTCTACTCTTCTACCAGTGTGGAAGTCAACAGAAGAGTTCCTGTTCTAGGTTTAAAAATAACTCTGTGACTTAAATTCCTCTCTCTCTCTTTCCTATTTTCTCCCTCCCTCTCCCATAACCTCTCTCTCTTCACTTATTTTGGAACAGGCTGTGTTCTTTCTCTCACTCCCAGTCACCCTACCCCTTCCCATGTGGCAGCATAGAGACACACACCAAATGCTGATGTGATTTGAGCAATCACAGGCCATATACATACAGTTTTAGTGCACAAAAATATCTGTGTGTGTTTGTGTAACAGAATGCACCTCAACAGGTGTGGCAAGCAAGAGCTCCCTCCTGACTTTAACAAACACTCCACACCTGTCCCCCTTCTCTTCTGATCCTCCCCCTTCGCCTCGCATGTGTAAACCAGTGGAGGCTGCTGAGGGGAGGGCGGCTCATAATAATGGCTGGAATGGAGCAAATGGAATGGCATATGGTTATGTGTTTGATACCATTTCACCAATTCCTCTCCAACAACTACCACAAGCCGGTCCTCCCCGATTGTTGTATTTTTGTATTTATTTAACCTTTATTTAACTAGGCAAGTCAGTTAAGAACAAATTCTTATTTACAATGAAGGCCTACGAAAAGGCAAAAAAACTCCTACTGGGTGGGGGCTGGGATTAAAAATACAAATATAAAATAAAAATATAGGACAGAACACACATCACAACAAGAAAGAACGCTACATAAAGAGAGACCTAAGACAACAACATAGCAAGGCAGCGACACATGACAACACAGCATGGTAGCAGCACAACATGACAACAACATGGTCAATTAAGGTACCATCAACCTCTTGTGGTATAAACACACTGTCTATCCCTCTTACACACCCCATGCCTTCCCTCCAGCTGACCATCTCTTTTTTTACCTTTCTCATGGAACCAACTTGTTTTGTTGTTTTGGAATAAAAGTTGGTAATGGAGAAATTAGGTCTGAACTGCCAGTCATGAAATGGCAGACCTCGTCTTTCTTTTCAGTGATCTCACATAACTATCCCCCTTATTTACTCTCTCACTCTCTGTTCTCAGTCTCTCCCTCTCTTTTTCTATTTCCACCACAGAAGGTTTGTGGCACCTTAATTATGGAGGATGATTTGAATGGTATGAAATACTTTAAACGCGTGGTTTGATGCCGTCACCTCTCTGATTCAGTGGGGTTGGATTAAATGCGGAACTGACTAAGTACCCCCTTTTCCCTTTCCATTCCATTCGCTCCGTTCCAGCCATTATTATAAGCCGTCCTCCCCTCAGCTGCCAACGCCCACCTTTTTCCCGCTCCTTCCCCTCCCCCTTTACCTTCCCGCTTACCGCCATGAATTCCATTTTATCATAAACGGGGAGGATTTCCACTGAAGTAGTCAAAGATCTGAAAACAAACCAGTGTCACTTTAGCTATTACCAGTTGACGTTTGCTGTGAACATAGAATGCAAAGGTCAGCAGAAAGGTCATTGAATATTTGCAATGTCTATGCGTGGATATCCATCTTAGAGAGAGAGAGAGAGAAGTGTGTGTGTGTGTGTGTGTGTTTTCTGTTGGTGTTATATATTGGAAAGTGTACGTGTGCGTTGGGTGGGACCAGTTCAGACTACAGTGGAAAGGACATGTCCTTTGATGAGTCATGGTAACCTAAGCTTTGAGGAAATATGAAAACAACAACACGGATGTGAGTGTGTCCATCTATTACTTAGCCCTTCATTTTCTCTCGCTGGTTGAGGATCTTCTTACCGTGACCAATTACATCACCTCATTACACAGTCAGGAAGAGACAGAGATGGATTGAGTGGGAAGAGGATAAAGGAGTGTGTGTATGTGTGTACAGTCTGCGTGTCTTCATGCGGCACACTTTGTCGTTACAGTTCGTGTCAGTGTACAGTACCAGTTAAAAGTTTGGACACACCTACTCATTGAAGGGTTTTTCTTTATTTTTTGAAGACAAAAACTATGTAATAACACACATGGATTCGTGTAGTAACTAAAAAAGTGTTAAACAAATCTAAATATATTTATATTCTTCAAAGTAGCCACCCCTTTTCTTGATGACAGCTTTGCACACTCTTGGCACACTCTTGGCATTCTCACAGCTTTATGAGGAATGCTTTTCCAACAGTCTTGAAAGAGTTCCCTCATATGCTGAGCACTTGTTGGCTGTTTTTCCTTCACTCTACAGTACAACTGCTCCCAAACCATCTCAATTAGGTTGAGGTCAGGTGATTGTGGAGGCCAGGTCATCTGATGCAACACTCCATCACTCTCCTTATTGGTCAAATAGCCCTTACACAGCCTGGAGGTGTGTTTTGGGTCATTGTCCTGTTGAAAAACAAATGAGAGTACCACTAAGCGCAAACCAGATGGGCTGGCGTATTGCTGCAGAATGTTGTGGAAGCCATGCTGGTTAAGTGTGCCTTGAATTCTAAATAAATCACTGACAGTGTCATCAGCAAAGCACTCCCACACCATCACACGTCCTCCATGTGGTGTGGGAACCACACATGCAGAGATCATCCGTTCACCTACCCTGCGTCTCACAAACACATGGCGGTTGGAACCAAAAAAATCTCAAATTTGGACTTCTCAGACCAAAGGACAGATTTCCACCGGGCTAATGTCCATTGCTTGTGTTTCTTGGCCTAAGCAAGTCTCTTCTACTAATTGGTGTCCTTTAGTAGCTGCTTCTTTACAGCAATTCGATCATGAAGGCCTGATTCATGCAGTCTCCTCTGAACAGTAAATGCTGAGATGTGTCTGTTACTTGTACTCTGTGAAGCATTTATTTGGGTTGCAATCTGAGGTGCAGTTAACTCTAATGAACTTATCCATTAGAGCATAGACAACTCGCAACTCTGGGTCTTCCTTTCCTGTGGCGGTCCTCATGAGAGCCAGTTTCATCATAGCGCTTGATGGTTTTTGTGAATGCATTTGGAAAAACATTCAAAGTTCTTGACATTTTCCAGATTGACTGAACTTCCTGTCTTAAAGTAATGATAGACTGTTGTTTCTCTTTGCTTATTTGAGCCGTTCTTGCCATAATATGGACATGGTCTGTTTACCACCCCTGCATTGTCACAACACAACTGATTGGCTCAAACGCATTAAGAAAATAAATTCCACAAAATAACTTTTAACAAGGCACACCTGTTAATTTAAATGCATTCCAGGTGACTACCTCATGAAGCTGGTTGAGAGAATGCCAATAGTGTGCAAAGCTGTTATCAAGGCAAAGGGTGGCTTCCTCAAAGAATCTCAAATATATTTTGATTGAACACTTGTTTGGTTACTACATGATTCCATGTTTTATTTAATAATTTTCATGTCTTCACTATTATTCTACAATGTATAAAATAGTAAAAAATAAAGAAAAATCTTTGAATGAGTGGGTGTGTCCAAACTTTTGACTGGTACTGTCTGTTTGCATGATTGCTGTACAATTTAACAGTGTGTCAGTAGATTGTGGTATGTGTCTACCTCTAACACAGTATCAGTGTGTAACGGGGCACACTATTACATTTACATTTACATTTAAGTCATTTAGCAGACGCTCTTATCCAGAGCGACTTACAAATTGATGCAAACACCTATGACAACCAGTGGAACAGCCACTTGCATCTAACTCTTGTTGGGGGGTGAGAAGGATTACTTACCCTTACTTACCCTATCCTAGGTATTCCTTGAAGAGGTGGGGTTTCAGGTGTCTCCGGAAGGTGGTGATTGACTCCGCTGTCCTGGCGTCGTGAGGGAGTTTGTTCCACCATTGGGGGCCAGAGCAGCGAACAGTTTTGACTGGGCTGAGCGGGAACTGTACTTCCTCAGTGGTAGGGAGGCGAGCAGGCCAGAGGTGGATGAACGCAGTGCCCTTGTTTGGGTGTAGGGCCTGATCAGGGCCTGGAGGTACTGAGGTGCCGTTCCCCTCACAGCTCCGTAGGCGAGCACCATGGTCTTGTAGCGGATGCGAGCTTCAACTGGAAGCCAGTGGAGAGAGCGGAGGAGCGGGGTGACGTGAGAGAACTTGGGAAGGTTGAACACCAGACGGGCTGCGGCGTTCTGGATGAGTTGTAGGGGTTTAATGGGTCAAAGTGTGTTCCAGCTCAGGTAAACCCGAGAGCTTCCTGTGTCTGTGTCCATGGGAGCGAGCCCTGGATTAGCCCGACTGTTCTCACCTCCGTTCCGCTCTGCTTTGGTCTGGACTCACCACCACTGGACCTTTAGCACACTCCCTTCAATAAATGTCTGTGAGAGGAAGAGAGAGCGACGAATGAAGGCCACCTAGAGGGGCACCATGGGAACCTATGAGGAAGGTAAGATGGATGTTGACGACAGACAGGATATGGAAGGAGGAGAGAGTGATGGATTGAAAGGGGTTGTTATTGCTATCATTTTCACCATCACCTTTGTAGAGTTGTGCAATATTTTGGTATATCAGAGCTAATTCCACTGAAACGTCTACACGCTCATCTATATGTATACTTTATCCGTCTCGCTCTCCTCGTCAAGTATTTCTATAAAGAAGGGGACCAAATTCCTAACTGTTTTCTATGGCTGTTCCAGTATTAATGTAGCACACACTAGCCATCTGAGTATATTTATCTTGCCATTCACAAAACAGCAGCTGGACAGAGGTATGCGTGTAAAAACAACTTAAAAGCATCAATAATATTATTTTAATTCAAACATAAATAAATAAACACCAAACGCCAGGTCATCTTTGGAATGCAGTAATTCCGATTTTTTATGAATGAACGCATTCATAGTTGGCCACGCCTCAAACCCCTCCTCGCCGTTTGGAATACCCTGGCCTCATGCCCGCCTCTTAATTGGCTAGACCGACTGTGGTAGGCGGAGCTGCAACAAAAGGACGGGGGCAATATATAACGGAGCTACAAAAAAGAATCGATTGAAATGTGCAGGTGTTGATATTCTATGAAGAACACTGCACATTAATTTTGGATTTACTGCGCCTTGTTTGACAGTTCCCGTTGTGGGGCTTTGTTCGTGGACTAAAGCAACAATTATATTCTTGTAACAGTAGTTATATATATATATATATATATTTTTTTTAATTCAATTGTCATTTGACAACATGAGGACGTTAATATTGCCTGTTCTATTTCAAATGACGACTATTGCCTTGGTAAGTGTATGAAATGTTTTTGTACTATTTTGGCCTCAGCCAAGCTTGTGTAAACATTGTAAATAGAAGTTCACGTCTCCTGTCAGCACAGTGGTGGGTTGTCAACAGACAGCACCACCGACAAGCGTACTGGTCCTCTGTCTTCGGCGTAATAAGAAATACCTTTGCGTCTCTGAATATTGCGTTAATGTGAAGGCACTGTGAATTTGATGTTACAGTTGAGAAAATGCTGTCGTTTTACCTTTTACAGTGAACATGTATGGCCAGATGGGGACACCCCACTACTAAAATCTGTTTCCAGAAAAAAAGTAGGGTACTGTACTCTGTAATGAAAGTGATGTTGACCACAGTGTCTTCTATACACTAAGATAGAGACAGAAAGAAACAGTGTAGTTATCTGAATCGAATGCATGACATGACAGATGATGTTAACCTGACACCAGTGCTCATGTTTTACCTGGGTTCCTGAATATCATTGGAATATTGGACCACGACTGCCCTTTAAACCCCAGTGGTACACAAGAATCCAATTAGGGCTCCCAAACCGAGATGACAAGTGACACATTCAGGTCTGGAAATAGATGGAACCTGCTGTGTGGAAACAATTTAGGCCCCACCACTCAATCCCCCTGGCCCAGGATGGCATGGCAGCAGAGGGATACCTTGGATAGTCTTATCCTGTAGACAGGCTGTAGACAGGCAGACCCAAAACCTTTATCATCCTTTATCAGGGTTATGGGGGGCTGTGGTGTTGGGACTCAGGGAGGGGGTCGCATTGAATTTCTCTTTCATCCTTGCTAAGAGGAAGGTGACCGCGACAGAAAGTGAGAAAGTGTCCCAGGGGGTTAGTGCTGCTGGGTATTTAGTGAATATTTAAGCCAACCACACTTTGAAGATCTTCTGTGCTCTGTGTAGCCTGACCACTTGAAACAAACAGTTTCTCATTCTATTAATGTTTAGGCTATGAACGGCCCTCATTGAAATATTTTTTCAATCCTCTGTATTGCACCATTCTCTCCAACCTGCCTCCTGTAGGTGAGTGCTGGCTGCCCTGTGATGTGTGAGTGCCCGACTGGCCCCCCCTCCTGTCCCCCGGGGGTCAGCTCTGTACCTGACGGTTGTGGCTGCTGTAAGGTGTGTGCTGCCCAGCTCAACCAGAACTGTCACGACTCACACCCCTGTGACCACCACAAGGGGCTGGAGTGTAACTATGGCAATGACGTGGGCCACACTCATGGCATCTGCAGGGGTATGTAGAGAATACAAATGGGGTTGTCAGGGTTCATGAGGGTTGGGTTTAGCATGGGGTTGTATGGATTCAATGAAAAGTGAATGTTGGTCGTCTTTGAAATGGATCTGGGGTTTGAAACTGGTGCCATGTTTAGAAGAGAGAGCATCTTCCTGAGCCACACTGCTGAGAGCAGGGGGCAGAATGTATTTATCTAGCTCTGTGTCTTGCCGCATGCGCACACACACAGGGATATTTTTATGTGTGTGGGGGAGGGGAGGGGGGGTCTATATAAAGAGGGGTATTTGGGGGGTGTTGTATGGAAGTCCCGCAAAGGGACTGACATCGTAAACAAGTCAAAATTCCTCTCTGGACTAAGAATAGAGGCTCCTTTATAAACTAGGGATAGAGTGTCTGCCTCCTCTACTGTCATTTCACTTCCTACTTCTCATACACAATTAGTTCTGGACCTTTCTTGTTGATGTGCCCATTCTCTCTCTATTCCTTTTGTCTCTGTTGTTGTCCCTCTCCTCCACTTTGTTTATTACCTCACTCAACTTGAAGTCCTTGTGTTTTAAGCAATACAACCAAAGGCATGGCCATAGGCTAGTGATACCTCAGATCCTTCTACAAACAGACATTAAGTCTATCCTTTTTTTTCTGTCTCCCCTAACAGCGAAGCTCGAGGGTCGCCCCTGCGAATACAGCGGACGGATCTACCAGAACGGGGAGAATTTCCAGGCTGGCTGCAAGCACCACTGTACGTGCATTGATGGGGCGGTGGGCTGCGTGCCCCTGTGTCCCAGCCACGTGCCCCTGGCTTCGCCATCCTGCCCTGCCCCGCGCCTGGTCAAGGTGCCTGGGCAGTGCTGTCTCAGTATTGACTGCCACAAGGGCTCATCCGTTGTACCCCCAGTACAACGGCAGCCACTGCCTCCAGCCTACCTGCCTTTCCCCCTCCCCTTCATGCCCTACCCTGCCTACCCCTACAAACCATACCACTACAAACCCAAGGATACCATGGGAAACGAGCTGGTGGAGGTAGAGAAGACGTGGGACAAGCTGCGCGGGCACAAGCACCTGGCGGGTAAGAGAGGGTGCCGTGATGTTGCCTTATAGCGCCGTCTGTTTCCTCCCTGCAGTAAAACGCCATGTTTGTGTTTTAGCCCCCGACTCACAAACAGACCCACTGTGCACTCCTAGCCTTTCCCCTGCATCTCCCTGTTTGTGTGCGTGTCAGTGTTTTGAGTGCGCCATGTTTTCCACTACTTGTGCATCAGAGGCACACACACCACTCTCTCACAGCATATACCTCTGTCGTCCAGCTTTTCCTTCTCTGTAATCACCCTCTATGCGTCAGTGTTGCCTGTTCTGTGAATGAGGCCAGTGTGCTTACATCTCTCTCTGCCTCTCCCTCTGGTCCTCTCTCCCCCACTCTCTCCTTCCGTCCAGCATGGAGGCAGTTTGGAGGGAAGTGTGTGGTCCAGACCACGAGCTGGTCCCAATGCTCACGCAGCTGTGGGATGGCCGTGTCCTCTCGTGTCACCAATGACAACGCCCAGTGTAAGCTAGTGAAGGAGACGCGTCTGTGCAACATCCGGCCCTGCAGCTCCATGTCCATCCCAGTCAAGGTAAAGTGTGTGTGTGTGTGTGTGTGTGTGTGTGTGTGTAAAGGGTCTAGAAACCATAAAGAGCAACTGAAGGCAAGAAACAACCTCTCTTGTAGTAAACAGCCTATGTGGAATTGATATTAGTCAAACATTTACTCCCGGGGGGCTGACTTTTTTTTACGTGAAAAAGGGGGCCCTGGAGTAAAAATGGATGGGAACCCTTTGGCTAGAAGAGTGAGTGTCTGTGTACTGTTTTTGGTAGAGTGAAAGTACAAACGCTTCCCACATTCTTACACACACACACACACCCACATCAAAGCACTCCTCCATGACCCAAATCTCATTCTCAGTCGCATTTCCTAATGAGGAGAATTGAAACCGAGTCTAATTCAGGAAGTAGAGCCCACCATTAAGGAAGGAATTGCAGCGGTCACCATTTTGGTGTGGCAACCATTTAATAGTCCCCCGTTCTTCATATATTGTAGGTACATGTCAATGCCTATATCCCAGTCTAAACCCTAAGAGACTGTGTGGACAGGGGTGTGCCCACGAGGTCACATCCATATTAATATCATTGTATTAAGTGCCCCTCCCTCTGGCAAGCTCCCCCAGTGTGGGTCTGAGCCCACTCTATTCACAGTACTGTTGCTTGTGGAACAAGTTCAACTGAACTGTGAATGGAAAAAGCATTATAAGACCTTATAAGACCTATAGACCAACAGTACAAGGCACTAAATAGTTGTGACAGTGGAATGTAGAGACTCATATCCTTGAGTTCTGTGGGAGCTAACATGTAGCCACATCCACCATGCTACCAGCCTCTCCCACTCTGCCCAGGTCTCTGTGAGGTGATAATAGACCCTTGTGTGTATGACGCAACGCGCTCTCTATTCTCCCATTCCCTCACTTTCTCCCGTTTCATGCAACACCCTTAAACGCTCTCCCCCACTACATCTCACCAGAGCAGTGATTCACTGATGAGTCTGGCTGTTAAGCACCTCTCTTAATGTTCTCTCTGTGTTTTGAGAGTTGTTGGGGCATTAATGTGACACCATGCTACCTCATAACTGTTGGTGTTGGATGCCCACCCACCCATACTATCACCATGCCCCTCTCTAGCCCTGGTCTTGTTGTTTTGAACTTTCCTTGTGCCAGCATAATAACTGCAGTTGTGGTTCACTGGGATTGTACACTGGGATTGTGACTAACCCAGGCTCTTCCTCTTCTCTACAGAAAGGGAGGAAGTGCTCCCATACCCACAAGGCCCCAGAGCCCCTGCGTCTGTCCTATGCTGGCTGCCGCAGCACGCGTCTCTACCGGCCCAACTACTGCGGCGTATGTGTGGACAGCCGCTGCTGCTCGCCCCGACACACACGCACCGCCTCCGTGACCTTTGCCTGCCCTGATGGTGAGCGCTTCGACCACTCCGTCATGTTCGTGCAGTCCTGCAAGTGCAGTGATAAGTGCAGTCATCTGAACGAGGCTGCCCTCCCGCCCCAGCAGTGGCTCTACGGAGACACACACAAGTTCACAGACTAACGTCCCCTTCAAATCCCTCACTCGCTCCCCATCACTTTACCCCCCAGCCAAGCCCGATAGAGAAGTAGTCCTAAGAGTATCTTTGAGTAGACATTAGCCAGATGCAAAGATCCCCCACCACCCTCCTGGAGCATGTTTTGGGAGGCCTGGGTGAAGGAATTTGATTGGTTGATATGCATTCTGGACAGAGATTAGTGACTAGTGTCGGCCTTAGAGTAGACACCCGGTCCATTGTGGTTCATCAACCGGAATCACCAAAATGTGTAACTTGACAAACATGGATTTGTCCGGCCACCATTTTGTCACTCCTGTACTCCGGGACTGAACCCGCACTGTGGGGACGATGGAGAAAGGTGGGACACACCCAATGCAGACTCCAACACAGCTGCTGCACACACCCAGTAGACTTGTGGACTTGGGATGGTAAGGTGTTACATTTCATGGTGACTGCCAGCATAGGGTAGGCCTGTCAATGGCAAGCAGGTCTGGTTTGAGTGGAAGGAGAATCAGACAAGCAAAAAAACAGAATGACTTATCCTGTAGATTTCCAATACCTGCTATTTAGACACTAAAAGACAAAGTTTTTGTGGGACAGAAGATGGAGCCTCCACAGAATGCTCTGGAAGGGACATTTGTATTTGTAATATTTATTGTGACAGAGATGACAGTGGTTGCCAATGAGAGAAGAGATGCTGCTATGTTTGGAGCGGCATGACCGGAGGACCCTGAGAGAGATGATAAAACAGCTGAGATCTGTCAGCAGAGAGAGGGGAGTTCCAGGAAGTCTGGGACTTGACCCCTTGTCTCACCAGTGTTCACTAATCAAACAGCCACATTACCTGAGCAATAGTGGACGAAGACAACTACCCAAGGAGAGATGTTATGGTTAGAGACAGACTGGTGCAGAACCTTTGTCTGTGTGTGTGATAAGTCATTATTACACAGTTGGACCAGTCTCCATTTCTTACTCAGCCCTGAAACAGTGAGACATTTAACGTAGCGCCAGCGGAACAAGCCTCGGATTCTGGCATTGAGAAGTCGTGTTGCTGATTTGAAGCAAATTACAATCCTGACTGAGGGGTAGAAAGAACCTCAGCCACCCTCTGGTTTGTTATAAAAATAAAAATGCCTGCATATGAAGTAAACATATAATTTGTAACTAGCGGGCGGGACCGTTTCAGACTCAATCTGGCCTTTAATCTAGCAACTGATCCACAATACTCCACTAAACTGTTACTCATGTTGCTTTATGTTTGTGGCGTATAAATCTGCTCTCTGCCATTGAAGGTTGACATGTCGACGATAACATCATGCTCATTAGACTGAAGCAGACATGAGGACACAAAGGGATCAGCACCACAGCGGTTAGAAATTTCCGCCTTTGCATGGACATGCATCAGTCTGTTATAGCACCTCGAAGAGATTAGCATAACAGTTGTCTGAAGTTGGAGGTTAAGATTCTGTATTGGTGAGACATGGACCTCTAGAATTGCCAAATTCTCCCCTATTAGGATGGGTTGATAATTAATGCACCTTGTTCATGACTTTAGTCTGAGATATACCACTCGGATTAAAGACGCAATTCACATGCTTTTCCGTCTATGAAAAGTATTAGAGGATTCAAGTATTGAAGCCCATATTACATTGTAGTCCATGAGATTTTTAACCTGCCTTGTATAAGTGTTGATTTGTATTTTTCTATGATTCAACTTTTTGTACAACTTCTAGGTTGGGACAGGCTTTCATAGTTGCCGCACACAGCCTGTTAGGTGATTGACTTTGTAAAATAAAAATGGACGTTATGATTGCTGGCAGTGTCTAACCACTTACCTATGTAGATTGTGATTTTAGAAGTCTTTGGTTTTATAACTGGACACTATGGAGCAGCCATATATGCAACCTTTAAATTTGCCACACGCATGCCAATCCATTTGAGTTAACATATAACCAGTCCATGTACAGCTAGCACTGAGCAAGTCGGGGTTCTGTGATGTGGGCACAGCACAGTCACTTAATCTCTATGCTTTATTGCACAAATATCTGGTTTTGTCCTAACTTTGATTTACTGGCTGAGTTCATGCTGCATTTGAAGAAAAAAGTACGTTTCACGAACACCCTGGATGTTAATGTATTACCTAACAAAACAAGTGCACCCATTAAAAAATCTGACTAGTAGAGTACAGATACAACCGGAAGTGACTTGTGGCAGGTTGGGAAATGGGTTAGCTAAAATACTTTTCTAAACCGCTACAAATGTCACGCCTGCACTCCTAGCTGTCGGCATTCTTTCTGCCTTCTCCCTATAGTTCTCAGCGTCGCCCATGACTGGGTCATATGAACTACAATCCCGACGTGGCATTTTACCGGTTAGAAACGTCGGATTGCTTGCGAAACATATGGCCCTCATCTTTCACCATCGAGAAAGTAAACTCGTCTTAATCGAATTCACAGATCTACACAGCTATGTATGGGTGCCTCTGTCAAAGCTACTGTTCCAAAAGGTCGGGAAAACGCTAGATAATCCGCAGTTACTCACCTCTGTCAATTGCCCGTAAACAAACTAACATGGAGATAGGGTTAGCGTTCCCACCACACCGCATTAAAAATAAGTATATATTTAACCTTTGTTTTGGAAAATAATTTGGCTGATATTTAAGGTTATGCTTCCAAAACCATACCGCAAGCAATGCGTGTTACTGTTCAGACAGTCAGGGCTCTAAACAAGACACCGTCGTCCAATGATTTATGTAATGAAATCGTGGCATGATCAATGGCTAGACTCCCTTTAGTCACAACCCTGTGTCATTAAAACTAGCTGGGGAAATATGGTTGTACCACTTACTATACAGGGATGTGGCCAATTAGAATTAATAGGTTTTATTTGATAGATGCGTATAAAGGCCCAACGTTTTGTAAACTTGCATGCAATCAATAAAGCAATCTGAATGGGGAATTAATGGTCCTATTTAACTAGCAAAAAAAAAAAAAGTAACTTGAAGATTTGCATAATGTGCACATCATTGTAAGTAACATGTCATCTCAAAATTAGACCAGGAACTGGAATTTTATAAAAAGTTTTAATTTCATTGACCAAACCACAACACAAGTTTAAAACCAGACAACCCCCAATGATACATTCAAATAAAAAAAACGTATGGTAAACAGTCAAGGAACAGAGCTTTAAAATAAAACAGCGAGGAGGGTTTTTCATCCAAACAGAGGACAGAGATTCAGGGTTAGGGGACACTTCAGGGATGGAGGACTCATCTGGACTGCTCAACTAGAAAGAAAAAGTGGTGGGTGAAGAATGAGAGAAGAGACACTGTTCTGAAGACCATCTCCATAATCAAACAACTGGGCATTCCAGCTTTTCACACAGGTTAATATGTACGGGGTCTCCATTCACTAAGACCTACCCAGTTCAGGGCTGAACCCACATTTGTCTTTATGGCACATAAGAAACCTGTGATTCATGCATGTCTCAGTGGACTAATCCACCGGAGGCCACAGAGATGGCACAGTCCAAGGGGATTGTGGCGAAGCAGCACAGAACGCACTTTCCCGCCAATTCATTGTGTTAATCATTTGCCCTTTGTTAGTGTCTATCAATTCCCCATCACAAGTAGTACATTTCCAGTTGATTCACAATTTCTAATCTACAATGTTTACCATAATTTCTGTTAATGTATTTACTATTACAGTCTTGTTCTCATTGTCAGTGCGCACAACCTAGGCTACACTTGTGAGAAACAACTTTAGATGTATTTAATTCCATTTACTAGTTGTCAATTTAGTAATTGTCTGTTGTTTAAAGCACTCCTGTCAATGTGGATTATAGAAGTAGGCATAAGGCTACCTGGCCTGCTTGCAAATGTAGACTTAAAAACCAGCCCATTTGGAGATACGATTGCATTTCTGATTGGCGTAACTCACCACTAATGACTTGGAGCTTTAAAAGTAACTTGTCACCTCAAACAGCAAGTAAACAGTCTTAACATACATTGAGAATGACTAGTTACACAATGTAGTTAAACTACTGAGTGAAAGAGAAAATTATCATGCTCTGATCTAGTGGAAATGGCAAAAATTAGCCTTCCTGATTACTTATCTCTTTCGCAAATAGCCTACAGTGGCTTCTGTTCAGAGCTCACTGGTGAAGCAAAACAGGGGCCCAGAATATTTTATATATCATGTTACAAGTTTGCTAGCGCCCGCATTGTGCTGGACCCAATTGATAATGTTTTGAGTTTGTTGCAGACAGGCCATGCATAGCCAATATGATTTATAGGATATTTATAAAATAGTGATAATTTGTTGGCTTTTTTTTTTTACATAGTTGGCAATAGAAGACTTATATTTGTATATAATTTATTACCACTATTCCATAAAAAAAAGTGCATATGAAACACTCAACTGGCACACAAAATCGGTAGAAATGGACTAAATTGGCATTCCACATGAAAAAAAAGTAGCCAACCCCTGGTGTAACATATTAGTGGCAACTTCAGCAGCATAACGGCAGAATCTATGATGGTCAGGTACTGGATCACTGGCTCACACCTGTTGTATTTGGCGCACGTGACAAATAAACTTTGATTTGATATTTCTTCAAAATGTGTGCTTAAAGCACGCGTCAGACACTTCTCCTCCCTTGGACCGAATTCATCAATCAAGGTCACTGTTTAGTAAGGAACTCCACACCTGGTTGTTAAGGTCTTAATTGAAAGGTGAAACCAAAACCCAGCAGACACTAGGCCCTCCAAGGAATGAGTGACACCCCTGGCTTAAAGCATCAGATAAGCTATTTGGAAAGGGGGAAAAAATGGGAAAAACTAAAATATCGACCAACAGGGCCTCCCGGGTGGTGCAGTGGTCTAAGGCACTCCATCGCAGTGCTAGCTGTGCCACCAGAGACCAGGCTCTGTCGCAGCCGGCCGCAACTGGGAGGTCCATGGGGCTACGCACAATTGTGGAGGGCCGGGCAAAGTACGCACTAACCAGGTCGCCAGGTGCACGGTGTTTCCTCCGACACATTGGTGTGGCTGGCTCCCGGGTTGGATGCGCGCGGTGTTAAGAAGCAGTGCGCCTTGGTTGTGTTGTGTTTCAGAGGATGCATGGCTTTCGAACTTAGTCTCTCCCGAGCCCGTACGGGAGTTGTAGCGATGAGACAAGATAGGAACTACTAACAATTGGATACTACAAAATTGGGGAGAAAAAGGTGGGTAAATTCAAAAATAAATATATAATCGACCAAAGAACAGATGACTTGAGCGGCAAAGATTTTTGTGGAGGTCAGCCCTAAGTGGCAGTCCAATTCTCTCTAGTCACCACCATTAATTACTCAGTGAGTTATTATACCAGGCAATTATCTTTGGGGGTTTCAATGAGCTGACTATATCCCCCTGACACTACAGGACCAGCATTAGAGTACTAATGATTAACAGATGTTGCATACCCCAGACACATTGACGTTTGTTATGATAGCCAAGTCTATTTTAGACCCTCTTCACTACATTCACTCCCTTTTAACATTGAATTAAACAATCACCAGCAGACAGTGACAGAAAGACATAACTATGACTCATCTTATAAGAATAACAAGTAATGTCAGTTTGAATGGAGAAACCTCCGTGGGAGGATGCAAGTATAAGGATAGAGAGAGCCTTACTGTAAGTGGAAATGTCGATCTCTTCTGGCAGCTCAGCCACATTGACCTCAAAGCGGTCCTGCACGTCATTCAAAGTCTTGGCATCTGTCTCGTCTGACACAAAGGTCACAGCCAGACCCTTGGTTCCAAACCGCCCAGCACGGGCCACCTGAGGGGCAAGAGTGTCAGATGGGAGTGACAACTCAAAATATGAGTCCAATGACAAGTTGATGAACTAGTCAGATGCAATCATCGAAATAGGTATTTGGAAATACCATTCACTACCAGAAGACAAGTGTTTGAGGCACCATCAGTTATGTGACTCACCCTGTGTAAGTATGTGTCGGAGTCCTCAGGCATGTCGTAATTGAAGACAATATTGACCCGCTCGATATCCATCCCTCGGCCAAACAGGTTGGTGGCCACCAAGATCCGCCTTTGGAAGTCCTTGAACTGCTGGTACCGGGACAGCCTGGGGATAGACAGCCAGAGAGGATTAACACAGCTGCTATAGGTATTACTAGATGTAGAGGCTACCCTTTGAAGGAAACTGTGTTGAGTTAAATGAGGCTTTTAGCTACATAAAAAGTCAGCATTTGGAGCTCAATTTAATTTGAGATTTGTGAGAGAAAGGCGTGCATGTAAGCAACAGAGACAGACCTCTCCTCCTGAGCCATGCCCCTGTGGATGGCAATGGCAGGGAAGTTCTGTTCCACCAGTAGCTGAGAAAGCGCCACACAGCGCTGCACTGACTTGACAAAGATCACCACCTAGAGGTACACAGGTGACATTACAGAACTATAACAAACATTCACAAGGAAACAGCACAAATACAACTCCTTACAGGGATAAAAATGATACAATTCGTGTTGGTTTACCTGGTTGAACTCCAGCACATCAAGCAGGTCAAAGAGCTTGCGGTTCTTCTCGCTGTCCTTCAGCTTGCAGTAGTACTGCTGCAGACCGTGCAGCGTCAGCTTGGTTTCATCATCTACAAACACCTCCATGGGCTACAGGAGACAGAGCATGTCACTTCAGAACCACAAAAATCTCTATGAAGTCAATGCAAAGACAGTTGTTTGTAAAACAGCATTTGGAGTCCAATAACCACATGAAGTGGCAGTGCTACCCCCTGCACTCACATCCTGCATGAACTTGCGGCAGACCGGCCGAATCTCCTTGCTGAGGGTGGCGCTGAACATCATGCACTGCTTCTCATGTGGTGTTAGCCTGAAGATGTCCTGTACGTCACGCCTCATGTCTGAAACAAGAGAAATGGGAACATGGATAAAACAGCCAAGTCTCAAACTACCCCTCAGAACAGCCAAGTACCCAGACATCCATTATGCTCAGTCTACATGTTATAACAGATTTCCACAGGGGTAAACCCTTGTTCACGCATTACATTTAAGATTGCAATTGCTAGAATTCATACTTCAGAGGGGGGAATAACAAAAATGGGTTGAATTAGAAGTTTAGTTAAAAAGGAACATTTCCAAAAAGGACAGGAATAATAAGCATGACTCACCCAACTGCTCCAGCATCTTGTCACATTCATCCAGGACAAAGTGCTTGACGTTCTTTAGGTTGAGGGTCTTGTTGCGGATGAGGGCCAGGATTCGGCCAGGGGTTCCCACCACAATGTGAGGGCAGTTCTTCTTCAGCACATCCTCATCCTTCTTGATAGACAGGCCCCCAAAGAACACAGCTGCCTTGACTGTGGGCATGTACTTGGAGAAGCGCTCGTACTCTTTGCTAATCTGGAAGGCCAGCTCTCGTGTGTGGCACATTACAAGAACTGACACCTAGAGGAAAGAGTATTTGATGCTAATAGATCACTTGCAGGTTATGCATAACAAATATTTGCAACTTGATATTCCAGAGGCATTTGCAGAATGCAGACACTGACCTGTCCATCCACAGGCTCGATCTGCTGTAGTGTGGCAAGAACAAACACTGCCGTCTTGCCCATACCAGACTTAGCCTGGCACAGGATGTCCATTCCCAGGATGGCCTGAGGGATGCACTCATGTTGAACTGGAAAACAATGAGACATTTGGTCAGTACACCATCTTTATCCAAACAAAAAAGCCATCGTTTACCATAACACCCGTTGGAGAACACATGCATTGTAATTGACAAGAAAGTCCATCAACACCCAATGACTCAGCCATCTATACTCCTATACATGCACGCCATTGTATCCAGACATGCCGTGCAGCAATTCATGGCCTCCATTTATGCCACTCCCAGCACTCATCCACCCATTGCACTCACCTTCAGACGGATGCTCAAAGCCACAGTCAACAATCGCACGGAGCAGCTCTGGTTTGAGCAGGAAGTCTCTGAAGCCAGAGCTGTGGATGGAGACATAGGAGCCCTTCACCTCCTTCTTGCCTGCTGGGGCAGTGGTCTCTGGGGCTCCCTGGGGCTCCTCGTCCTCTTCATAGTCCAGCAGCTCATTCTCAGCGTCATTCTCAGCCATTCTGACTACAGAAATAATTTTTAGAAGGGGGGGGTAATGGCTGGTCACACTAGTTGTCACCATTTGCTTTTGACTAAAGATTGTTGTCCCCCCTGCCCCCAGACCATATTTTTGTTTTAAATAAAGAGATGTATTCAAATCAGGAGATTTAGTGGTTAACAGACTATCGCCACTAACTACTTACAATGGAAATAAGCAATACTCTTTGGTAACGTTAGTCTACATCAGAGCCCTCTATAAAGTTAACATTCAGTAACGCCAAACCATCATAATGTTGACAGTTGCAGGAAACGTCTCAAACTAGCTAAGGCATTACTATCCAGTTAAGTTAAGTAGTTGGCTAACGTTAGTTGCAAACTAGCCACGTTCAACAGCAAAATAAACACCTCGATTATGTTTTACAAACAAAACCAGGGGCCATGGTTGCTAGCTAGCAAGCAAGCAATTTGCAATAAATGGTAAGAAACTAAAAGGTTCCGTCAACAAGGGTTGAGATTGGCTAGCTCCGTAGCTTGTTTACGAGTAAAATCAGAGATATCGCTGGTAACGTAACATCCGTATAGTAACGCAAACAATGTCATGAATCGACTGCCTTTGCCGCACACAGCTCACGCCAACCTAGTTAGCTAAATTACTAGCAGTTCTGGTAGCTAACGTTAACTAATAAAACGAACAATGTAGCGAGCTGTCGAACTAAGCCGACTATTGTCCAAATTACACAACATGTTCATTCACACGTGGCTAACTCCAATGCTTTGCACGACTTGGACCGGTTTTGGTTAGCTTACGTTAGTCCTAGCCTAGCTAGCAAAATAGCCTTCGTTATTCCCAGATGCCTTGTTCAGAACTAAACACTGCTTACAATGAATTTGCCAAAATAATGCTTATCCGAAAACCATCAAAGGTTGTTGGTAATTCCTAATACAACTACGAGAACCAGAATATTCCAAAAAAGGACACAAATAAGCAATATTAGCTACCGTCTTACCTTACAACGATGTTACAATTCAACCTCAGAAAAATGCTCCTCAAAACCACATGGAGGAGGCCCCAGTTTATACAACAGGCCACAACTTCCGCCTCCACTAAATACAGCAATATCATTGGTTTGTTTTACGTGTCAGTTTGACGAAACTCCTCTTAATCGTATCACGATTGGCCAAGTCAAGCTGTCAATCATCAGTGACGATAGATGTTTTATAACTAACCAAGATAGCCCACAGACTGTCGTTTCCAATGGGAAATAGTGGGCAAGAGCCAAGCCGCTCAGTAGACAATGGACCTGATCGGACAGCTCAGAGCCTCAAGCACGAACTAGCAAGATCCTTTTAGCCTCTTCTAGCATCTGCATATTTCCGTTAGGGAACGCCTACTCTGTGAAGTGCGCGTGTGCAATAGCTCGATTCGCCTTTGCTTCTAAACAATAATATAATAATAATAATATATGCCATTTAGCAGACGCTTTTATCCAAAGCGACTTACAGTCATGTGTGCATACATTCTACGTATGGGTGGTCCCGGGGATTGAACCCACTACCCTGGCGTTACAAACGCCATGCTCTACCAACTGAGCTACAGAAGGACCACGTTTAAAAAAAAAAACTTTGACAAATGGCAAAGTCTACAAATCTTAAATCGGCCTGTTGTCTTTCATTAACATTTTCGATTGCGTTTTCTATTTTGTAATCTAATACCTTATAAAAACGTATTGAGCAGAAGTAAATTAAACCATGAAAACAAATATAATTTTACATATATCATAAATGATCGCGTTTTTATTTATATTATGATATGTTGAATCTCATTCAAAAATATTATGGAACATGATCCAGGAAGTAAGCGGGACTTTCATAGTTTATTACATGAATTCAGTCAATAAATTTGACCATTTAGGGTCTTGTGTACAGTAGAACACACACACTTCATTTATTCAATAAAATGTATTTGTCCCGCAACGATTCATTGGAATGTAATGTTTTGTATTACGTTGTAGGTGTTATATGATAACATAGTCCAAATCAGCACCAATAAGGGCATGCATGTACTGTAATTAATATTATTAGTCGTACAAAAGAAAGTGGACAACTTTTCATCATTTCGATAGTCACAATAAAGTGCTAATGTTCTGAACAAGCACACTATTGTATTAGTTTCACGTCAGTATTAGCTTCACAAAAGGTTGCACCCAATGCTAGTAAGATTAATTTGAGTTTTTTGAAGATTAAATATGTGCAAAACAAGTAGGAATAAATGTTAATGTTAATCTTATTGGTCGTTTAAGTCCTTTCAGTCTGTCCAATTTCTGTCTTTCCACATGTACAGTTTAGGCCTTTAAACTCCATAAACTCATTGAAGCTCAGGGTATTGTCCTCCTCAGACAAACAAGTCCCAGAAAGCCCAGAGTTTCAGTAAGCCTGTGGAGGGATCCCTGAGCTCCGCAGTGGAGATAATAACAATAGTGTCATGTCTATGTCTAATCCAGTGTAGCAGGACATGCATTCATCCAGTCTTATGCAGACTCCTTCAAAATACTGTTTTTACTTTGAAATTAAATGAATAGAGGACTCCTAAAGTGGAAGCAGAGACTAATCCGTTTTTCCAAAGGGTTACATATATGGATGTTATATAAACTGTACAGGGACATAAGGTATCAAACATTTTACTGCAGCAAAGTCTATGAACTTTCATGTAAAATCACTTTTTGTCTAGGAAGATTGTGGATGTGTCAGCGCTGCAGTGATGTACCCCACAAACTCAACAAGTGATAAACATAGAAAAGAGTGGTCAATAAGAAAAATAGGTGGTAAAAAATAAAATGTCAGAAATAAAATAAGCATTAAAAAATATATGAATTGTCCAAATCAATACAAACACTACAAGATGTTGAATGTATTCTATGAATGGTTAGACAATATTCATCTCCAGTTCTATATCCGTGATTCCAGAGCGGAGGAGAAACTCCACTGGGTAGCCGAGAAGTAGGGGAAGCTATCTGAGTCTGGACGGGAGTGTGATTCTAAGGATTTGCCGGTATGAGAGCCCGGCTGGGTTAGGAACTCCTTCACATGTCGTGGCAGTGCATGGAGCAGCCAGTCCTCCACCAGCAGACCTTCTCCATGCAGTCCTGAACAGCAGCCCAGCTCCATGGGCAGCTCTTCTAGACTGTTGCTGCGCAGGTCCAGGCGGGACAGGTGACTCAGGTTGCTTAGCCCTGGAGGCAGGGAACCCAAGGAGTTGTGGGATACATTCAGGCTCCGCAGCTCCAAACAGCGACTGAAGAGCTCTGGAGGCAGACTCTCCAGCCTGTTCCCACTCAGGTCCAGCTCGGTGAGAAATGTCAGCGCCCCTACCTCTGCTGGCAGCTCGTCCAGCAGGTTGCCAGCCAGTAGGAGGCGACGTATGTGGTGGAGGGTGAAGAGGGCTGGGGGAAGGCTCTGGAGCTGGTTGTACCCCAGGTCCAGGAGCTCCAGAGCACGCAGTACACCAACACTAGCCGGTAGGGCCAGAACACGGTTATGGGCCAGCCTGAGACAGGAGAGGCGGCGGAGGTGTGCCAGCCCTAGAAGCTCCTCCAGGGTGCGCAGGCTGTTGTGCTGCAGGTCCAGGGTGCGCAGGCTGGTGAGGGCCAGCAGGGCAGAGGGCAGGCGCTCCAGGTGGCAGTCCTGCAGCTGCAACTCGGTTAGGCCGGCCACACGCCGCAGGCCTGTCAGCACCAGCAGCCTGGAGCCCTCGTTGTGGATCTCCAGCCTCACCAGGCTCCCTGCCAACTCCCCCAGCTCCCCGGGCACACGCTGCAGCATGCCCCTCAGGACCAGCACCCGGAGGTGACGGAGCTGCCTGAGGCTTCCCAGGGCCCAGCCACGACCCACCCCGCCCTCACAGCCCAGCCGGCCAGAAAGGTGCAACTCCTGCAGGCCGCGGAGAGAGTAGACCCAGCCAGGGATCTCTGCAGCCTGGGTGAAGGTGAGGTGCAGGGCCTCCAGACGCTCCTGCAGAACCACCAGGGCACCAGGCTGCATGGCTGCAGTACAGTGGTACAAATGAAGCTCCCTGTTGTGACATATAAAACAGTTGAAGCCCCTTTGTCTAGAACACACCAAGCCAAACATTTCTATAAGTGTATATTGCATGTAGATTATTTTAATATTTGGTGGCTTCATTGTTGGCTATATGGCTCACCTGAGTGAGGTCATGTTGGCCACCTGTGCGGGGAGCTTGGCGTCTGAGATGAGCTCCAGCTTGAGCACCACTAGCTGGCTGAGGGTGAAGAGGGCGGGGGGCAGGCGCGGCAGGGCCACCAGCTGCAGCAGGGGCCGTCCCTCTGGGTCGACCGTGGTCATGGAGCGCAGCCTCTCGGCACCCCAGCGCCTCTCCAGGCTCTCCTCCAGCAGGCGTGTCTCGCTGACAGGTGACAGGAAGACGGAAAGGCGCTGGGCCAGTAGGGGGTCGTACTGGTCAGCCATGTGTAACAGGAAGGCCAGGTCATTACATAAGTCAGGGACATCCCTCATGGAGCCCAGCTCCCTCAGTTTGTTAAAGGAGTATTGACGCAGGGAGCTGAGGGGTGCGCAACCACAAACAGAGCACTGTATAGTTAACAACAAAAGTACTAAGAGTATAATATGCTGCAGACAGTAGTGGAAAAAGTACCAAATTGCCATACTCGAGTAAAAGTACCTTAATAGAAAATACCTTAATAGAAAATGAATCAAGTAAAAGTGAAAGTCACCCAGCAAAATACTACTTAAGTAAAAGTCTAAAAGTATTTGGTTTTAAATATACTTAAGTATCAATAGTAAAAGTATATGCGTATAATTTCACAGTCTTTATATTAAGCAAACCACACAGCATGATTTTCTAGTTTTTTTTCATTTACGGATAGCCAGGGGCACAGTCCAACACTCAGACTTCATTTACTAATGAAGCATTTTGGGTTTAGAGGGTCCGCCAGACCAGGTGCAGTACGGATGATCAGGGATGTTCTTTTGAGAATTGCATGAATTGGACTGTTTTCCTATCATGCTATGCATTCGTATGTAACAAGTACTTTTGGGTGTCATGGTAAAAGTACATTATTATCCGTAAGAATGAAGAGAAGTAAAAGTAAAAGTAAATAAAAAATATAAATAGTAAATTAAAGTAAACTACTTAAGTAGTACTTTAAAGTATTTTTGATTAAGTACATTATACCACTGGCTGCAGAGCAAAGCAAATTAAAATAGATGGGAAAATAAAATGCAAATTACAGTCACAACACTCATAAACATTTTGCCACTAATCTGCAATCCAGACCTGTGGAGGATCCAGCTGAAGGTGTAGATGCTCAGCAGGCCAAAGAGCCCCACCAGGCTGACGTAGGCCAGCAGCAACTTGTGGAGGACAGAGGCCAGGGCATGGGTACACTCAAAGGCACTGTAGCCAGTCAGGGCGTGGGCCTGGGGTAGGCAGGTGTGGGTGAATGAGATGGAGCTCATCAGAGGGGTGGTGTAGCCCACTATCAGCACCACCAGCAGCACCTTGAACACCGTCTGGGCCAAGTACACCTACAGCAGGAGAGAGGAGAAAACAGGGATAGTGAATGTGAAAGTGTGTTATGGTAAACAGAAACATCAAAAAAAGAGTTCAGACACATTCAGTAAATGACCCCTGACCTTGTAGATGACTTCAGAGTTCTCACAGTGGGAGCGGAAGCGGCGCACCCTCTCGAACAGTGCCCTGGCCTGCTCCCCGTCACTCCGGTCCAAACTGGCAACCTGCCGTGAACCATCCAGCACCACAGGGGATTTAGAAGCCGGGACATGGGCCCGGGACAGAGACATGGTGGACAGGGAGGAGGTCCGGGAGAGAGTGGAGGGGCAGGGCGAGGGAGGGGCGGCAGTGGACGCACTATCCGATCTCACCAGCAGGGGGCTGTCTGTGCCCGAGTCCAGGCTGGACTGGCGGTTGCGGGGTACAGGGGGTGAAGACAGGAGAGTAGGAGGAGGCGTTTGGAGATCCTGGGGGCCTGTCTCTTCCCCTCCCTCCTCCTGGCGGGCGGCATGGGACAGGGCGCGGGAGGTCCAGGGAGACTCACAGCACTTGGCCAGGATGGTCAGGAAGTGCTCTATGCGGGCGGAGGTGAGAGGGAAGTGGAACCAGAAGCATCCACTGGCCAATAGCACCAGGGACTGGAGTAGAGCCACATAGGGGAAGAAGCGGGAGTACCAGGGCAGGGCCTCGTGGTAGCACACCTGGCTAATGTAGACATACTGCTGGTAGTCCAGGTGGGTGCGTCTGCCCCTAGCAGGGGTCCAAGGGCTGGCTGGTAGGGGGGAAGGTTTGGTGGGGGGCCTGTTAGGGGGGTGGGGTTGAGGTACGGCACCACTGCTGGAGGAGGTGTTCTGGTTAGTAGGGGTGGTAGTGAGGTCCAGGGGAGACACACCACCCTGTCTCGAGATAGCAACAGGGTGCCTGACAACACAGATACCATGAGCATCAGCACCACCAGGTACTCCATGAAGACCTCCCACCAGGGCTTCAGCAGCTTGGAGCTGCCCTGACGCTCACTCAGAGAGGCCAGCTCTGACAGGCTGAACATGGCTTATGCTGGGTAAAGAACTGACTAACAAAATGGTGGAATAGTGATTCTGCTATCACTAACTCCAATGCTTATTGTGCCAGGATCCAGACCTGAAAGGAATCAGTTGCAGCCCTCCAGTGGGACCAGACCCAACATTTAAAAAACACGGGTGTAGGAGATTTGACTGTTGGGACAGAGACAAGATAATCTGAAAAGGAAGTGAGATGAAAAAGTGCACTTTATAGAAGACAGACTATTTACAAGACTGGCCTCCAATTCAGTCCATTACGTTTTTCCCCAAACAACAAGTCTTGTGGTTTAGAACTGTTACAGAGAGCGTTGTTGAACAAAGTTAAAAGTGGTTACCCTACCCCGCTGAAAGATAATATGATTCAAAACCACTTGTTTAATATAGTTTAAGGTAATAGGGTAATATGTGACATGTCGTTGACTGTAGATTTAACTGAATGAGAGGACGTTTCTGGTTCCTGGTTGTCTTCTTCATCCCCCTGACACACACGGCCATATATTAGGCAGTAGTCTAGTCAGTATACCAGTGTGCCCTGGTTATGACAGGCAGGGCCATATATTAGGCAGTAGTCTAGTCAGTATACCAGTGTGCCCTGGTTATGACAGGCAGGGCCATATATTAGGCAGTAGTCTAGTCAGTATACCAGTGTGCCCTGGTTATGACAGGCAGGGCCATATATTAGGCATTAGTCTAGTCAGTATACCAGTGTGCCCTGGTTATGACAGGCAGGGCCATATATTAGGCAGTAGTCTAGTCAGTATACCAGTGTGCCCTGGTTATGACAGGCAGGGCCATATATTAGGCAGTAGTCTAGTCAGTATACCAGTGTGCCCTGGTTATGACAGGCAGGGCCATATATAAGGCAGTAGTCTAGTCAGTATACCAGTGTGCCCTGGTTATGACAGGCAGGGCCATATATTAGGCAGTAGTCTAGTCAGTATACCAGTGTGCCCTGGTTATGACAGGCAGGGCCATATATTAGGCAGTAGTCTAGTCAGTATACCAGTGTGCCCTGGTTATGACAGGCAGGGCCATATATAAGGCATTAGTCTAGTCAGTATACCAGTGTGCCCTGGTTATGACAGGCAGGGCCATATATAAGGCAGTAGTCTAGTCAGTATACCAGTGTGCCCTGGTTATGACAGGCAGGGTCATATATAAGGCAGTAGTCTAGTCAGTATACCAGTGTGCCCTGGTTATGACAGGCAGGGCCATATATAAGGCAGTAGTCTAGTCAGTATACCAGTGTGCCCTGGTTATGACAGGCAGGGCCATATATTAGGCAGTAGTCTAGTCAGTATACCAGTGTGCCCTGGTTATGACAGGCAGGGCCATATATTAGGCAGTAGTCTAGTCAGTATACCAGTGTGCCCTGGTTATGACAGGCAGGGCCATATATTAGGCAATAGTCTAGTCAGTATACCAGTGTGCCCTCGTTATGACAGGCAGGGCCATATATTAGGCAGTAGTCTAGTCAGTATACCAGTGTGCCCTGGTTATGACAGGCAGGGCCATATATTAGGCAGTAGTCTAGTCAGTATACCAGTGTGCCCTGGTTATGACAGGCAGGGTACGCTCGAGGAAGAGTGTCCTACAGAATATTGGAAGTGTCATTCGCATTGTGTTACACATTTATGTGAGTTTGACATTGGAATGCAATATTTCAGTAGCCAATATTCAGGCTAAGATTTGCATTTAAAGTTAATCAGTTACTAAATCAGATGCCTTAATTATTCTCAAGAGTTGTTAAATAACACAATGCAAAAATAGTAAAACTTACCTGCAACCACAGCACGTTTGTCAGACAGGTTTTTCTTTCACAAAAACGTGTTCTTGTCTGTATGCTGCTCAAACGGTGTCTAGAAAAACAACAGTGAATTGCGCGGTGCATCGCTCTGGGGTGACTAGTCCGGTGCGTTCCGGTTCTCTCAAGAATGAAACTTCATAAAAAACTTTTTCTGTTGCGGGCGGTGACTGGTGCTGAGAGTGGAGCGCCGCAGCAGTGGTGACAAACACGGGGTTTTGGCTCTTTAACGGTTGTCATGACGAAGTGAGGTGTTGAGAAGAAATCTAATTAATTTCAGCCCAGTCCGTAGCCAAAGCCTTTTATTGCAATAGAAGGCTCTGTCTGTAGCCTAGTCCTACTCCCCTCCAAAAAGTATTATTACAAACAAACAACATATTAAATAATAATTTACTACAAAAAATATACAGTGTCTTTTGTGCTTATTTATTTCACCCTGGCTGGCACATGTTTCCTATTACAGTAGCTTTATAGGCTTACAATTTGTATAATGAGACTCAAATAAACCGAAGAGATGAAGGCTATTGTTCAGCTGCCCGGGCCGGGGAGATGAAGCCTTAATGAGCTGTTTAGCTGAGCTAAATATAATTCAAATGACAATGCATCACATTTCTTGTGAGATTAGTATTAATAGTGCATGGTCCTTTTTAAATAAACCTAATAAATAAATAAAATAAACGTATTACTTTTTCGAACAATCAATGGACATATGGAGACGAATGAGCGGGAGGACCGCTGTCAATCAAGGGTCAGCGCTATCAGGGATCCTTGGGACATACACCATTGAAGTTGACATGTGAAAGGGTAAGGGTAAGGGTAAGGGTTAGGTTATGGGTTAAGGTTAGGGTATGGGTTAAGGTTAGGGTTGAGGTTTAGGGTAGTGATCGCACTGCCAGTCAATCAAGTAGGCCAGAGCGCGCAGCGAGCCGATTATGACGTGTCCTGGGCTCCTTCTACGCAACAATGTAAATAACGTTGTAATTGCCGTCTTCAACACAGTGACTCATATGCAAAGATTCACTTGCTCTTGCAACATCTGATTTTACAGACTGCGACAATTACTGTAGCCTATGATTGCAAGACTCCGGTAAGTAGAAGGCTATTTATATCTGTGATAAACTGCCTGGTTTTAGTCAATAGGCCTATTTGTTTAAAAGTAGGCTAATTTGAAATCAATAAATAAATCTCACTTGCCCCCCTCTCAGTCATGCCTAGGAGAAGCGCGAGGCTAGTAACCGGAGGGTACTATAACCAATCCTCCGATGATGTGTCTTCCTCCTGCATCTCCTACAGGGAGAGCCCCGTCAGGTGATTGATTATGTGTATGAGTTCATCTTGCGTGTGATCTTTTTTGTATTGAACGGTAGTGTTAGAACAGTGTTAAAACTGTGTGTGTCCCTCTCAGGGTTTTCAATAAGAAGAGAACTGGGGGACATAAGGATTCTTCCCGATCCAGTCAGGCCAGCAGCACTGTCAGTGCCACCAACTTCACCAATGAGCGAAACATCAATGCTGATGACATTGGTACTGCAGACATTACTTCCTGTCTTAGCTAGTTGGTGTTCACGTTGCCAACCTCTTAGCCCCTTGTGTCGACTAGTCGCCTGGTCTGAGATCTGTTTGTTCTGTCCTTCCAACTCCTGTGGTCATTGTCACGCCATGGCAATTGGAGTTGGCAAGACAACATAAACAGATCTGTGATCAGGCCTACCCTCTAACCCCATTGCTTGGATTAGACATTTGTGTCAGTCTGAAATAATTGGATATGTATACACAATATACTGTATATGTCTAAAATACTCAACCTCCCTTATCTCCCTCTCTCTGCCTCTCCCCTCTCCCTCCCTATGTCAGATTTGGCTCCGACATTGAGGGTCACCCAGAGAAGGCAGACCTTCCTGTCTCCTTCTAGTGTGGCCCCCAGTGTGGCCCTGGAGCCCAGCCTGAGCTTCTCAAGCATGAGCTACAGCTCTGGCTACTGCTCTGAAGAGCCACAAAGGCCTAGGACATGCTCCAGCAGGAGCTTCTCTAGTGGAATTGGCACAAGGACCGATGCTATTTTCAGTGAGTGCAATGTGTATGTGTTTGTGTACGAGAGACAACATTAGAGACAGCTGGTCTCTATACTGATAGTTTGTTAGCATTAGCTGAGCGTTAGCTTTTCTCTCTGCTTGTGCCTTGTTTGTTAGCATTAGTATTAGCTTTTGCCCAATGTGTTTCCCCCTGTAGCCCGTTCATGGTTGCCTTCCTGGTTGCCTTTCTGGTTTGCCATCCTGCTCTTCCTCCTCCCCTTTCTTCTGACCTTCGGTGAGTGCTACATCACATGTTTACACATCTAAATGTCCTCCTACTCAACTAGATGTCCTCTGTGTAACTAGTACTACAATGTCTTCCCAGCAGTATTCCTGTTTTCGACTGCATTCCCCACCATGAACCTTAATCTGATGACCCGACCGACTCAACCTGACCCTCGACCTGATCTGACTCAAAAGACTAGGGTAAGGACCTGTTTTTCATCTGTCTAATACTTCACCCAATCAATGTATGCATTGAAGTTACGAGCCTGATTGTCCAATAAGGACTTGTTGAATCTCTTTCTACAGCATGGAACTCCTATCATGAATTCAGCTTTCGAAATGCAAATGGATACTATACTGGTGAGAGAGAGAGAAAGTGAGAGAGGGGGGAATAGGTACCGAAAATAGGTTGGGGTCAATTCTATTTTAATTCCATCATTTCAGGGAAGTACACTAAAATTCCAATTCCTAGTCTCTTATGCTTTTCAATTCTGAACATTTTTAATTTAAATTGGAGTTTGGTTCACTTTCTCAATTGACTAGAATTTAAATGGAATTGACCTCAATCATGATGGACATGTTGCATGTGTGTGTGTGTGTTGCAGGGAGAGATTGAAATGATGAAACAGCAAGAAAACCAGCAACAGGACATTTCCGAGGTGAGACACGTCAATCTAACCCGTTAAATAGACATACCTTCAAAGTTTAAAAACACTGCCCAATGTTGTGTTTCGTCCAATATTCTTTAATTTAGGTGTCAATAATTGCCTCTCAGGAAGGAATGAAGACAATTGAATTGAATTGAATTGAGTTTGTCTTCCCCTATAGATGTTACAAAGAATGAGTAAGGACCTGAGGGGTGTGAAGACCGAGTTTGACGACATGAGAGTGAGGGTGGACAGGTGAGTGTGTGCCAGTCCTGAAACAAGCTCAGTGCCTTGCCCCTAGCTCCTAGCCCCTAACCCCTAGCTCCTACTCCTGAAAGGTATGTTGTTTTCTATTCTACAAGACAAACCTCTCCCAAAATGGAAAATAAAGTTGTATTGTATTGTCTCTAGTGTGGACTTTGAGAGTGTGAGCTTTGATCGTCGCCTGGATCAGGAAGCTACAGAGTTCAGCAAGCAGGTGGCTGATCTACAAGAACACCTACTCTTTACTAGAGGAAGAGTTAGGGCCCTGGAGGACATCAGCGACACGGTAACACACACACACACACACACACACACACACACACACACACACACACACACACACACACACACACACACACACACACACACACACACACACACACACTTTATTTCATAATATATGTGATCTCTCTGTTTCTGTAGCTGCAGCATCAGGTGACCTCTATAAAGAACCAGCCTCCTCCCACTCTGACACCAACCAACACACACCTGACCCCTGAGTTCATAGAGGCCATGGGCAAATGGCTCAGAGATAGATTGTCCCAGGTACAGTGGCTTCCGAAAGTATTCACCTCCCTTGGCAATTTTCCTATTTTGTTGCCTTACAACCTGGAATTAAAATAGATTTGGGGGGTTGTATAATTTGATTTACACATCCTGCCTACCACTTTGAAGAAGCAAAATATTTATTTATTGTGAAACAGACAAAGTCAATACTTTGTAGAGCCACCTTTAGCAGCAATTACAACTGCAAGTCTCTTGGGGTATGTCTCTATAAGCTTGGCACATCTAGCCCGCTGGGATTTTTGCTCATTCTTCAAGGCAAAACTGCTCCGGCTCCTTCAAGTTGGATGGGTTCCGCTGGTGTACAGCAATATTTAAGTCATACCACAGATTCTCAAATGGATTGAGGTCTGGGCTTTGACTTGGCCATTCCAAGATATTTAAATGTTTCCTCTTAAACCACTCAAGTGTTGCTTTAGCAGTATAATTAGGGCCATTGTCTTGCTGGAAGGTGAATCTCCATCCCAGTCTCAAATCTCTGGAAGACTGAAACAGGTTTTCCTCAATAATTTCCCTGTATTTTGCACCATCCATCATTCCTTCAATTCTGACCAGTTTCCCAGTCATTGCAGATTAAACACATCCACACAGCATGATGCTGCCACCAGCATGCTTCACTGTGGGGATGATATTCTCGGGGTGATGAGAGGTGTTGGGTTTGCGCCAGACATAAGAGTTTTCCTTGATGGCCTAAAAGCTACATTTTTGTCTAATCTGATCAAACTTCCATAAGTTTGAGGAGTCTCCCACATGCCTTTTGGCGAACACCAAACGTGTTTGCTTATTTTTTTCTTTAAGCAATGGCTTTTTTTCTGGCCACTCTTCCGTAAAGCCCAGCACTGTGAAGAGTACGGCTTAAATTTGGCCAATGGACAGATTCTCCAATCTCTGCTGTGGAGCTTTGCAGCTCCTTCAGGGTTATCTTTGGGGCCTTTCGGAACAGGTGTATATATACTGGGATCATGTGACACTTTGATTGCACACAGGTGGACTTTATTTAACTAATTATGTGACTTCTGAAGGTAATTGGTTGTACCATATCATATTTAGTGGCTTCATAGCAAAGGGTGTGAATACATATGCACAAACCACTTTTCCATTTTTTTTATTTTTTGAAATAAGTTTTTTTTTTCTCATTTCACTTCACCAATTTGGACTATTTGGTGTATGTCCATGACATGAAATCCAAATAAAAATCTATTTAAATTACAGGTTGTAATGCAACAAAATAGGAAAAACGCCAAGGGGATGAATACTTTTGCAAGGCACTGTAGATGTTTAATTTTTGGGATATTTTGTATTATGAAAAATGAACATGAAATGTGATAGAATTGTGTGTAAATGTATGCTTGTGTGTGTCAGGATGAGAGACAGGATGTGAAACAGGTGGTGAAAGACTGCAGTCGTCCACTGGCTGACAAAATGCCCAACTTCGCACTCGAGTCCCAAGGTTTGTGACTGATCGCTTTTCTGGGGGGGCACATTTTAAAAACCTACATATATATATTTCACCTTTATTTAACCAGGTAAGCTAGTTGAGAACAAGTTTTAATTTACTTTTTTGCAACCCATGTTACACCTGGAATAAACAAGCGTATGTACTGTCAAGACCGGGTTACAAACTCGGGTCTCCGGTGTGAGAAACAGTCTCTTAGCAAACTGAGCCACTAATAGTCGGCAGAACCCAGAAGATGAGGCAGACACAGCAGTACTTGAGACTGGTTTAATAAAGTAAAAAGGAAAGCTCTTCAGGCAAAAATATAAATCCACAACATCAAAAGTAATTCTAAGAGAAAAGGGTAAAAAGCACAATGGGGGCATCTAGTGGCCAAAACCGGAACAATCCTGACACATACAGTCAATAACACAATAGATAAAAAGGAAGTCTATATACAGTGTGTGCAAATGACATAAAATAAATCTGTTCCCAAGTATTCCCACGCATAATAGAGACACGTGATCGTATACCAATGTAAGCAAGGTTTGAAGTGATCATGTTTTTGTCAAATATTATATCTGTTTGGAATTATTTTATGTTCCAGCCCCTCGCTCATCCGCTCACAAAAAAATCTGCCCACGGCTGAATCTAGTTCATGATCCCTGGTATAGACTATATTATTGAATATGCTCAGAGCTCACTGCGTGTGTGTCTGTGTGTGTGTGTAGGTGCCAGCATTGTAACCAGTCGTTGCTCTGAGACATATAAGACCGGTTCGACCCGAGTGAGTTTCCTGGGAATTCCCCTGTGGTCTCCATCAGAGAGCCCCCGGACTGTAATTCAGGTAAGTACCTCTCTCTCTCTCTCTCTCTGCGTGTGTGTCTGTCTCTCTTCCTCTCTCCTGCCTCACTCCTCTACTCACACTTTCTCACCCTCCGTCTGTCTCTCTCCTTCCTTTGTAAACTGTAATGTAATGTGACCATGATTGAATGCACTTTAAAGATCACTGTTAGCCTGACACGCCTCTGTCTTGCTTCCCCCTACTCTTCCCTTTCTCTCCTCTCCAAAGGGCCAGCTGGTGCAGCCTGGTAAGTGTTGGCCTTTCCACGGGGCCCAGGGCACCATGACTGTGGCTCTGTCTCACCCTGTCCACGTCACCCACGTTACCATGGAGCACATCTCCACTGCCGTCTCTCCCACTGGACACATAGACAGCGCTCCTAAGGACTTTGCCGTCTACGTGAGTCACCTCTGACCCCTGTATATTTGATCATAACCACACAGGAATGTTTTTGGAGTGTTATGCTGAGTACCTTTAAATAACTCTCTGTCTGTCTGTCTGTCTGTCTGTCTGTCTGTCTGTCTGTCTGTCTGTCTGTCTGTCTGTCTGTCTGTCTGTCTGTCTGTCTGTAGGGCATAACTACTGACAGTGAAGAGGGAACCCTGCTCGGGACTTTCATGTTTAACCAAGCTGGGGATCCTATCCAGACATTTAAACTGCCTGTGAGTCAGACACTAACAAAGACATATTAGAGATACACATGGTAGAGACCCACTGGGCACACACTGGTTGAATCAACATTGTTTAAACGTCATTTCAATAAAATTATGTTGAACCAAAGTGGAATAGACATTGACTTGACATCTGTGCCCTGTGGGGATACACATGGTAGAGATACAGATAACATGATTCCAGACATTGACACAGATTATTTCAATTTCATTTGGCTCTAAGCAGTTTAACTTTTGGGGTGATTGTTTGTGCAACAGGCGGGCTGATATAATCATTTTGACGCTTTTATTATAACAGTGGACTTCTCTCTCTCAGAACCCTAACCGTGTCTATCGTTATGTGGAGCTCCGTATCATCAGCAACTGGGGTCACCAGGACTACACATGTGTGTATCGCTTCCGGGTTCACGGCAAGATGCCTTCTGCGTGAGACAGATCCGCTGTCCACCCCAACCCCAGTGTGTGTGTCATCCAACCCAATAATATCTTATTTTCCATACTGGAGCGTATATTTTGCCTCTAGCAAATATGTAAATCTAAATAAAATCTCTTTTTGGTCGATTCTGGGGTGATTTAATGTGTACAAACTCACATATATATATATACATTTACATTTTACATTTAAGTCATTTAGCAGACGCTCTTATCCAGAGCGACTTACAAATTGGTGCATTCACCTTATGACATCCAGTGGAACAGCCACTTTACAATAGTGCATCTAAATCTTTTAAGGGGGGTGAGAAGGATTACTTTATCCTATCCTAGGTATTCCTTAAAGAGGTGGGGTTTCAGGTGTCTCCGGAAGGTGGTGATTGACTCCGCTGTCCTGGCGTCGTGAGGGAGTTTGTTCCACCATTGGGGGCCAGAGCAGCGAACAGTTTTGACTGGGCTGAGCGGGAACTGTACTTCCTCAGTGGTAGGGAGGCGAGCAGGCCAGAGGTGGATGAACGCAGTGCCCTTGTTTGGGTGTAGGGCCTGATCAGAGCCTGGAGGTACTGAGGTGCCGTTCCCCTCACAGCTCCGTAGGCAAGCACCATGGTCTTGTAGCGGATGCGAGCTTCAACTGGAAGCCAGTGGAGAGAGCGGAGGAGCGGGGTGACGTGAGAGAACTTGGGAAGGTTGAACACCAGACGGGCTGCGGCGTTCTGGATGAGTTGTAGGGTTTAATGGCACAGGCAGGGAGCCCAGCCAACAGCGAGTTGCAGTAATCCAGACGGGAGATGACAAGTGCCTGGATTAGGACCTGCGCCGCTTCCTGTGTGAGGCAGGGTCGTACTCTGCGGATGTTGTAGAGCATGAACCTACAGGAACGGGCCACCGCCTTGATGTTAGTTGAGAACGACAGGGTGTTGTCCAGGATCACGCCAAGGTTCTTAGCGCTCTGGGAGGAGGACACAATGGAGTTGTCAACCGTGATGGCGAGATCCGGGAGGAAGAGCAGCTCCGTCTTGCCGAGGTTCAGCTTGAGGTGGTGATCCGTCATCCACACTGATATGTCTGCCAGACATGCAGAGATGCGATTCACCACCTGGTCATCAGAAGGAGGAAAGGAGAAGATTAATTGTGTGTTGTCTGCATAGCAATGATAGGAGAGACCATGTGAGGTTATGACAGAGCCAAGTGACTTGGTGTATAGCGAGAATAGGAGAGGGCCTAGAACAGAGCCCTGGGGACACCAGTGGTGAGAGCGCGTGGTGAGGAGACAGATTCTCGCCACGCCACCTGGTAGGAGCGACCTGTCAGGTAGGACGCAATCCAAGCGTGGGCCGCGCCGGAGATGCCCAACTCGGAGAGGGTGGAGAGGAGGATCTGATGGTTCACAGTATCGAAGGCAGCCGATAGGTCTAGAAGGATGAGAGCAGAGGAGAGAGAGTTAGCTTTAGCGGTGCGGAGCGCCTCCGTGATACAGAGAAGAGCAGTCTCAGTTGAATGACTAGTCTTGAAACCTGACTGATTTGGATCATTCTGAGAGAGACAGCGGGAGAGCTGGCCAAGGACGGCACGTTCAAGAGTTTTGGAGAGAAAAGAAAGAAGGGATACTGGTCTGTAGTTGTTGACATCGGAGGGATCGAGTGTAGGTTTTTTCAGAAGGGGTGCAACTCTCGCTCTCTTGAAGACGGAAGGGACGTAGCCAGCGGTCAGGGATGAGTTGATGAGCGAGGTGAGGTAAGGGAGAAGGTCTCCGGAAATGGTCTGGAGAAGAGAGGAGGGGATAGGGTCGAGCGGGCAGGTTGTTGGGCGGCCGGCCGTCACAAGACGCGAGATTTCATCTGGAGAGAGAGGGGAGAAAGAGGTCAGAGCACCGGGTAGGGCAGTGTGAGCAGAACCAGCGGTGTCGTTTGACTTAGCAAACGAGGATCGGATGTCATCGACCTTCTTTTCAAAATGGTTGACAAAGTCATCTCCAGAGAGGGAGGAGGGGGGGGGGGAGGAGGATTCAGGAGGGAGGAGAAGGTGGCAAAGAGCTTCCTAGGGTTAGAGGCAGATGCTTGGAATTTAGAGTGGTAGAAAGTGGCTTTAGCAGCAGAGACAGAGGAGGAAAATGTAGAGAGGAGGGAGCGAAAGGATGCCAGGTCCGCAGGGAGGCGAGTTTTCCTCCATTTCCGCTCGGCTGCCCGGAGCCCTGTTCTGTGAGCTCGCAATGAGTCGTCGAGCCACGGAGCGGGAGGGGAGGACCGAGCCGGCCTGGAAGATAGGGGACATAGAGAGTCAAAGGATGCAGAAAGGGAGGAGAGGAGGGTTGAGGAGGCAGAATCAGGAGATAAGTTGGAGAAGGTTTGAGCAGAGGGAAGAGATGATAGGATGGAAGAGGAGAGAGTAGCGGGGAGAGAGAGCGAAGGTTGGGACGGCGCGATACCATCCGAGTAGGGGCAGTGTGGGAAGTGTTGGATGAGAGCGAGAGGGAAAAGGATACAAGGTAGTGGTCGGAGACTTGGAGGAGTTGCAATGAGGTTAGTGGAAGAACAGCATCTAGTAAAGATGAGGTCGAGCGTATTGCCTGCCTTGTGAGTAGGGGGAAGGTGAGAGGGTGAGGTCAAAAGAGGAAAGGAGTGGAAAGAAGGAGGCAGAGAGGAATGAGTCAAAGGTAGACGTGGGGAGGTTAAAGTCGCCCAGAACTGTGAGAGGTGAGCCGTCCTCAGGAAAGGAGCTTATCAAGACATCAAGCTCATTGATGAACTCTCCGAGGGGACCTGGAGGGCGATAAATGATAAGGATGTTAAGCTTGAAAGGGCTGGTAACTGTGACAGCATGAAATTCAAAGGAGGCAATAGACAGATGGGTAAGGGGAGAAAGAGAGAATGACCACTTGGGAGAGATGAGGATCCCGGTGCCACCACCCCGCTGACCAGAAGCTCTCGGGTGTGCGAGAACACGTGGGCGGACGAAGAGAGAGCAGTAGGAGTAGCAGTGTTATCTGTGGTGATCCATGTTTCCGTCAGTGCCAAGAAGTCGAGGGACTGGAGGGAGGCATAGGCTGAGATGAACTCTGCCTTGTTGGCCGCAGATCGGCAGTTCCAGAGGCTACCGGAGACCTGGAACTCCACGTGGGTCGTGCGCGCTGGGACCACCAGATTAGGGTGGCCGCGGCCACGCGGTGTGGAGCGTTTGTATGGTCTGTGCAGAGAGGAGATAACAGGGATAGACAGACACATAGTTGACAGGCTACAGAAGAGGCTACGCTAATGCAAGGAGATTGGAATGACAAGTGGACTACACGTCTCGAATGTTCAGAAAGTTAAGCTTACGTAGCAAGAATCTTATTGACTAAAATGATTAAAATGATACAGTACTGCTGAAGTAGGCTAGCTGGCAGTGGCTGCGTTGTTGACTTTGTAGACTAGCTCGCAGTGGCTGCGTTGTTGACACTACACTAATCAAGTCGTTCCGTTGAGTGTAATAGTTTCTACAGTGCTGCTATTCGGGGCTAGCTGGCTAGCTAGCAGTGTTGATTACGTTACGTTGCGTTAAAGAACGACAATAGCTGGCTAGCTAACCTAGAAAATCGCTCTAGACTACACAATTATCTTTGATACACAGACGGCTATGTAGCTAGCTATGTAGCTAGCTACG
Source organism: Oncorhynchus keta (assembly GCF_023373465.1). Classification (NCBI taxonomy): domain Eukaryota; kingdom Metazoa; phylum Chordata; class Actinopteri; order Salmoniformes; family Salmonidae; genus Oncorhynchus; species Oncorhynchus keta. Next base: position 28,602,997 of record NC_068452.1, on the reverse strand, counting down.
ATCAAACAAATCAAACCGTTGTGCTGTAATGAAATGAAATGAAAATGTGATACTACCTGTGGAGCGAAGCGGAATGCGACCGGGTTGTTGAGTGCGGAAGTTCTATTCAGTAGACGTTGGCTAGCTGTTGGCTAGCTAGCAGTGTCTCCTATGTTAAGGACGACAAATAGCTGGCTAGCTAACCTCGGTAAATTAAGATAATCACTCTAAGACTACACGCTCTAAACTACACAATTATCTTGGATACGAAGACAGCAAAGACAACTATGTAGCTAGCTAACACTACACTAATCAAGTCGTTCAGTTGAGTGTAATAGTTTCTACAGTGCTGCTATTCGGTAGACGGTGGACGTTTGCTAGCTGGCTAGCTGCTGGGCAGATAGCAGTGTAGACTATGTTAGGACGACGAAATACGAAGTTGCAATAGAAGTATTGACTGTTTCACTTTGTTGTCCTCTTTCTTTTCCTTTTTCTTCTGTCCTTCTTTTGTCCTTATTTTGTCTTCCTTTCTTCTGTTAACTAGATATTTTTTGTTGTTATTCTTTGTAAGCTAGCTAGCTTCTTCCAGGAGAGTCCCTAGCAACTGCTTAGCAACAAGTAAACAATTCTGCTAGCAATTCAGCTAGCTAAGATAACTGTACAATTTTATGAAAAATAGTTAATTTTTCAAAAGCCTGTCTTTTTTGGTTTGTTCCTTGTTTTGTCTTCTATTGAGTCTTGCAGTTTTCTCTTGATTTTTTCGATGTACTTCACTCTAAAAAACCATTTAAATCTCAATATATACAGGAGCTCATTTTTCAGCAGCTGCTCAATTTAGAACTCCGGAACACAGTGTATATATATATATATATAGTATTGACACACACGATAAGATGCACAATAAGATGCATTGATGCTCCATATCCACCAGGGGTCATTGATGATTAGGCAAAGACTCCCAGAGTGTCAAGCACCGCAACTGTAGGCTTCTAACTATGTGGAAGAGTCACTAAATGAATGTGGGAGGAAATGTATTTCTTGGTCCATTGTCTTGTCCTGTGCAGTAATAACATGGGATTGTGTTATTGGATTTGCCATTTGTTTGATGTTATTGAACTTCCATTTGTTCCATTTTGCAGGTGTGTGTGTGTGGTATCTGTGTCAGGTGGAGTTTTAGAATGCTTACAGTAACTACATGGAGGGAGATGGCCAATATAATGTAGCTATTGTACACAGCGGTGTGTTTCTTAGTGTGTATGTCTATTTGTGATGGCCTAGAGAGGTTAGAAAAACCAATGCTGGGACTGGATGGGTGCGTCCTTGCAGTGATGGGAACCAGAGCGGATGTGAAAGGGATGTGTCAAGTCGAGAGAGAAAATCTCATGAGAGTGTGAATCGCAGCTGTAAGAGACAGAGGATTGTGCAGATTATTCTGCCTCATATATGATAAGCACGTGCATCTAAATTGTTGTTTATTTCACCTCTATCCTTATATGCAGATAACTGCCAAGATATTGTAAAACACCAACATAAAGTGTCTTAACAGGTCGTTGGGCCACCATGAGCTGCCAGAACAGCTTTAATTATCCTTGGCATAGATGCTACAAGTGTCCGGAACTCTATTGGAGGGATGCAACAACATTTTTTCATGAGAAATTCAATCATTTGGTGTTTTGTTGGTGGTATAAAATGCTGTCTCTGGCGCTGCTCCAGAATCTTTCATGAGTGTTCAATTGGATTGAGATCTGGTAACACACACACACACACACACACACACACACACTCTTTATTAAACCCCCATGCTCCTTTGAGACCCCTCTTTTAAAGTCACTGAAATCTTTTCTTCTAGCCATTGTAGCCCAAACATTTTGTTTTATTTAACCTTTATTTAACCAGGCAAGTCAGTTAAGAACACATTTTTGTTTACAATGACAGCTTACCTCGGCCAGACCCTAACCCGGACGACACTGAGCCAATTGTGCGCCACCCTATGGGACTCCCAATTACGGACGGTTGTGATACACCCTGGAATCAAACCAGGGTCTGTAATGATGCCTCTAGCACTGAGATGTAGTGCCTTAGACCACCCGAGTGGGCAACTGGGCAACATTTTTATACATGATAAGCATGATGGGATGTTAATCACTTAAATAACTCAGGAACCACACCTGTGTGGAAGCACCTGCTTTCAATATCCTCCTGAGACATAAGTGTTTGGAGTGGGGGGAAAAATGACCAAGAACTTTAAAAAATATATATATTGTTATTTATCTTTTATTGTAAATGCTAAATTGTCTTCTGTAGTTGTCATTAGGACATAAATAGGAACATTACAGTCAATGGGTAGGTAAAATGTTTATCATTGACTGGGGATCATATTTAGGCAGCCTTTTTCCACCTGTTGTGTGTGGGATCTTGTTTTTGTATTGTAGCCTTTTTGCACTACAAAGCTGCACGTTCGTTTTGTTACTCTTTATTGTTTTGTTGCTGGTTCACATTAATAAACATGAATGCCTTCCACGCGGCACCATGGTCCAATCCTTCCAACAACGATCATCGTTACATAAAAAACATAGTTGTGCCATCCAGGTGTCCACTACAGAGGACATTTCTTGATAAGCTCTTATTTAATGTGCAAAAGTATTACAGTCCTGACAACTCAACTATTCCTGAGATATTCACTTACTAGAAACAATTTTAATATCAAACTCACAAATATGAATTCCATAAAATAAGCTAATTTTGACTAAAACCTTTTTTTTAAAGAACCAGTAAGGTAAAGTTGTCAAGGTCACACCCCAACACGTGATATAATTTATAAGCCCAGAATGTCCTCTCAAAGTGACAACAGGACTTAATAGGGTGGCTTGTATAGCCTCAGAGATAAGGACCAAGAACTGATGTCCACTAGAGGACAACATGAATTGCTGGGTCTCAGAAGGCTATAGTTTGTATCCCTCATTTACTCAAGTGTTTCCTTTATTTTGGCAGTTACCTGCATATCCTTACATATTGGGCACAGTAGTTGAATGCACTATTGCTATTCTGGATATTTCTGTTGATATTGTATCTCTATACAAACCTGCAAAGTCAGTTGAATACAAAATACTCTATTTGGTGTGTTGGCTATTTGTTTGTGTTTGCTTACTCATGTGTGTGAGGCAGAGAGACTGGTGTTTTGGGTGTGGTGTGTGTGACAGAGGCTTCACAAGTCCACCCTGTGTGTGTGTGTGTGTGTGTGTGTGTGTGTGTGTGTGTGTGTGTGTGTGTTTGAGCGTACTTGACTATGAGTGTCAGTAAATGGACTTCTCCCTCCATCAGAGTTGGTTTTATCTTAGAAGGAAATGTATTACAATTCATACATATCAGATTCAACATCAATGCGGGGTAGAGAGCAGAGACCTGAGTCACCGGGCAAAAACAGTCCCGTCATACACAGAGATCCACTCCATCAGAGTTTAGAATACAGGGATACAGTGCTTTTTTTCTTTTACATTTTGTTGTGTTACAAAGTGGGCTTAACATTTATTTAATTGTCATTTGTTAACGATCTACACAGTCTAATTTTAAATTGGAAGAAAAATTATAACTTTTTCAAAGCAAATTATGGAAAACAAAAACCAAAATATATTAGATAAGTATTCAAACCCCTGAGTCAATACATGTTAGAATCACCTTTGCCGCAGTTACAGCTGTGAGTATTTCTGGGTAAGTCTATATCACGATTGTCATACCGATGAGACCATGGCGCAGCGTGAGATGAATACATTCTTTAATAAACGAAGAACACTTAAACAAAACGAACATTACGCTATAACCACGAGTGCTGACATGCAACTACACATAGACAATAACCCACAAAACTAAAATGGCAACCTAAATAGGATCCCCAATCAGAGACAACGATAAACAGCTGTCTCGGATTGGGAACCAATTCAGGCCACCATAGACCTACATACACCTAGACATACTAAAACCCCATAGATATACAAAACCCCTAGACAAGTTAAAAACGCTAGACAAGACAAAAACACAACCAACCACCCTCGTCACACCCTGACCTAACCAAAATAATCAAGAAAACAAAGATAACTAAGGTCATGGAGTGACAGTGTACGAGTTTTGTACACCTGGATTGTACAATATTTGCCTATTATTCTATTTAAAATACTTCAAGCTCTGTCAAGTTCCGTGTTGATCATTGCTAGACAGCCATTTTCAAGTCTTGCCATAGATTTTCAAGTTGATTTAAGTCAAAGCTGTAACTAAGTCACTCAGGAACATTCAATGTTGTCTTGGTAAGCAACTCCGGTGTATATTTGGCCTTGTGTTTTAGGTTATTGTCCTGCTGAAAGGTGAATTTGTCTCCCTGTGTCTGTTGGAATTTTGACGGAACCAAGTTTCCCTCTAGGATTTTGCCTGTACTTAGCTCTATTCCGTTTCTTTTTATCTAAAAAATAGTCCTTGCCAATGACAAGCATTCTCATAACATGATGCAGCCACCACCATGCTTGAAACTATGGAGAGTGGTACTCAGTAATGTGTTGTGTTGTAGTTGCCCCAAACATAGGAATTTGTATTTAGACAAAACGTAAATGTATTTGCCAATTTTTTTTGCAGTATTACTTTAGTGCCTTGTTGCAAACAGGGTGCATGTCTTGGAATATTTGGAATATATTCACTCTGTCATTTAGGTTAGTATTGGTTAGTATTGTGTAGTATATTCACTCTATCATTTAGGTTAGTATTGGTTAGTATTGTGTAGTATATTCACTCTATCATTTAGGTTAGTATTGGTTAGTATTGTGTAGTATATTCACTCTATCATTTAGGTTAGTATTGGTTAGTATTGTGTAGTATATTCACTCTATCATTTAGGTTGGTATTGGTTAGTATTGTGTAGTATATTCACTCTATCATTTAGGTTAGTATTGGTTAGTATTGTGTAGTATATTCACTCTATCATTTAGGTTAGTATTGGTTAGTATTGTGTAGTATATTCACTCTATCATTTAGGTTAGTATTGTGGAGTAACTACAGGGTTATTGATCGATTCTCAATTTTCTCCTATCACAGCCATTAAGCTCTTTAACTGTTTTAAAGTCACCATTGGCCTCATAGTGAAATCCCTGAGCGGTTTGCTTCCTCTCCGGCAACTGAGTTGGGATGGAAGCCTGTATCTTTATAGTGACTGGCTATATTGATACACCATCCAAAGTGTAATTAATATCTTCACCATGCTCAAAGGGATATTCAGTGTCTGCTTTTTTTATCCATCTACCAATAGGTGCCCTTCTTTGCAAGCCATTGGAAAACCTCCCTGGTCTTTGTGGTTGAATCTGTCCTTGAAATTCATTGCTCGACTGAGAGACCTTACAGATAAATTGTATGTGTGGGGTACAGAGATGGGGTAGTCATAAAAAAATATGTTAAACACTATTATTGAGGGCCTCCCGGGTGGCGCAGTGGTTTAAGGGCGCTGTACTGCAGCGTCAGCTGTGCCCCCAGAGACTCTGGGTTACACATCTTTCGTAACCGGCCGCGACCGGGAGGTCCGTGGGGCGACGCACAATTGGCCTAGTGTGGTTAGGGAGGGGTTGGCCGGTAGGGATATCCTTGTCTCATCGCGCACCAGTGACTCCTGTGGCAGGCCAGACGCAGTGCGCGCTAACCAAGGTTGCCAGGTGCACGGTGTTTCCCCCGACACATTGGTGCGGCTGGCTTCCGGGTTGGATGCGCGCTTGGTTGGATTGTGTATCGGAGGACGCATGACTTTCAACCTTCGTCTCTCCTGTGCCCGTACGGGAGTTGTAGCGATGAGACAATATAGTAGCTACTAAAACAATTGGATACCACGAAATTGGGGAGAAAAACGGGGTAGAATTCAACAAAAAAACACTATTATTGCACACATACTGAGTATATGCACGTTATTATTCCTGAACGTATGAAGGCTTGCCATAACAAAGGGGTTGAATACTTATTGACTCAAGACTCAGCTTTTAATTTTTAATTCATGTGTAAAAAATATCTAAAAACATAATTCCGCTTTGACATTATGGGGTCTTGTGTGTAAATCAGTGACACAAAATACCAATGTAATCCATTTTATATGCTGGCTGTCACACAACAAAAGATTGAAGAAGTCAAGGGGTGTGAACACTTTCTGAAGGCACTGTACATCATTTTACTACCATCAAGGCCCAAAATATAAGTGCCTTTTTATCATCTCATAACACTTTTGCTGGATCAAGATTAGCGAGATTCGTGACAGTGACATAAGTGCTTTTCAACACTATGACTGATATCTTAGCTGTGAATGAGGGGGAAGTGTTAAGATGAGACCACACAGAGCAGTCACCTCCTCTTCACTCATCTACAGTATGACAGATGATAAATGCTAAATAAATGAGGATACATGACATTTCCATGTGGTGGTGGTGTTAGGTTATTATACTGTAATGTAGTGTACAGGGAGGTATGAATGCCTTGGGTACCATAGAGTTTCAGAGTTCTCACACCCCCTGACCTCCCACTATCCTTTCATAGTAAGCGAGAGAGTAGCATCACGTGATAGGCTTCTAGGCCATATACACAAGACTAGAAACAGAGTGAAATGCCATGACGAAAGATTTAGAGAGAGAATATAACAGGAAGGCAGAGCTACAGAGCAGCCACGACACATAGATGTGTCAAGAGATGTCTGGTAGTGGGCGTGGCCAGGAGACCTCTTCAACGAATGTCATCTATTATTATACCAGGGGTCGTTTTTTTGTTGTTCTCCAAATCTAGAGTAGTCACAAGCTCCTGTCCTCTCACTCACCTTCTCACACCTTTTCCATGCAATGTGAGAGAGAGAGAAAGAGAGGAAATGAATGTGTGAGATGGGTGGGTGGGGGAGCGAGTCCTGTTGGTGACAGAGAAAAAGAAGATGTGGGCCATGAGAAAGTACACCCAGCCCCCTGACTGAAACCACAGTCACCAACCAACCACGTATACAGAGATACACACAGCCAGCTGTAACCATGGCCTACTGCTGACGGCAACCCTCTGACCATCTCCATCTCTCTCCCGCCATCTCCATCTCTCTCCGCATGTTCATGTGTGATTAGTGAGGCAAATTTGGACTCCTTGTTGCTATCAGCGATGGGCGCCTTTTTCATTAGGTCATTTCCTCCTGTGGTTACCCCATGCTGGGAAAATGTGCTAGTGTGAAAACGTATTCTGTATCGGACGATTTTGTTTACAGAATTTGGATGTCTTTACTGTTTTACTGTTTGTATGTCTTCAAGGGTGTGTCCTGAATGGTGTAGCATGTGTGACTATATGCTGTGTGGGACTGTTCACGTTTGTGAGTGTGTGCACTGTATGCATGCACATGTGTATGTGACTTTGCCTGTTTCCATTGGACTTTGCCTGCTTGCAGATGCACAATAACATGTGGTATGTGTGTGTATGTATTCATGTGTTTGTATCTCTGGGAGAGCTTACGGCCATCTCTGTTTGATGTGTTAAAACCACAATAGTCAGTGACATTGGGCTGGGCCCAGCACTCTCTTCTCTGGCCCCACTTGTTTATTAGATACAGACAGATTGTTTTGCGTCATATCTTTTTGCTTGTTAAGTTTTAATATAATCTTAATTATAAGTATCTATTTTCAATCAATAATTCATACAATTCATGAGTTGACAATATTTTTAAATACACATTGCAAATTAGAAGGCACACCTTTAAAAAATACTTCAATTTGTTGGTCAATAAATACTGATAATAAAAAAGTCCTGTAATTTTTGATAAAGTTTTGCTTGTATGCCGTCTATTTAATGGTACTCATTTAGAGCAGTTTTTTTTAGAGGTGGGTAGCCACGAGGGAGGGAGGTGGGAGGAGGCCAGAGTACTGGCATGGTTTGGTGGGTCGTCATCATGAGCTTCCATTTGAGTGGACCTGACTGCTGCAGGACCTGTGTCATCAGGGAGGGGAGTCTTGGGATGGCTCTTCCTTGGCGTACTCAAAGCTGTCATCGTTCTCTTCGTCACTCTTGTTCTCTGGTGTGCTGTCAGACTGACTGCAAGACTGGCTGTTGCACTCGGGTTCATGTTTTCTCTCCTCTTCACCCCTCTCTGTTAACTTGTCCCCTTCTTCCTCACCTCTCTCTACTCCCTTGTCCCCTTCTTCCTCACCTCTCTCCGCTCCCTTGTCCCCTTCTTCCTCACCTCTCTCTGCTCCCTTGTCCTCCTCCTCTTCACCGCTCTGCTGCTTAGCTTGTTAGGGGAGGGAGGGATCTGGGGGTCATCGGGCTTGTCTGCTGGCTGAGTTAGTTGTTGAGCTTCAGGTTCTGCTCCCTTTCCACCATTCTTTGCTCTGTTGCTGTAGGCTTGTGGACAGTTGAAGTAGGTGTGCCCATCACCATTGCAAAGTGTTCACTTGCTTTCATTCGTGCACTCTCTGGACTTGTGGCTGAATTCACTGGTAACCAAGATATTTATTGAAACACAGGGGGAAGAGGGCGTGCAGGCCAGGGGAAGTTCGGGCAGGTCGCAGGAAACTAGGTGCGGAGGCTGAGGCTGGAGCGAGAGGGGTTAAGACAGGGTAAGCAGGTCCGGATGGGAATCCAAGGGAGCAGTAGAGTGGGACATCCAGGACAGAGTAGCAGAATTGACGTGGGACTGAAGACAGGGACCAGAGTCAGAGCGGGTAGAACTGTAGCAGAGAGGAAAACCGTGTCAGGCAAGGAAAAACAGGCACAACAGGATCTAAACAGGAACAAACGGCTAGAAACGTAGACTGACTGAGCAGAGATTACAATCTGGCAGCATAGAAGTGGCAGGGCTGAGTATTTGTAGAGGTCTTGATTATGGAACAGGTTGCAGCTGGTCGGGATCTGCTCTGACTCCAGTACATCTGTCTCCGCCCACACAATCACACACATAGAGTGAGAGAGAGAAAGAGAGAGAGAGAGAGAGAGAGAGAGAGAGAGAGAGAGAGAGAGAGAGAGAGAGAGAGAGAGAGAGAGAGAGAGAGAGAGAGAGCATTGGGGGAGTGGCGGCAGGTCAAGGAGACACAGGATGAGCAGTAGAGGGAGTGGCAGGAGCAGATATAACTCACTGGGAGTCGAGCAGCAAGTTTTCAGCCACGTACTCTCTACTCGGCACCTGTCCTTCCAACAAGATTGGGAGCCATGATGGAAAATTTGCTCAGTTGTGATAAACAAGGGGGACCACAGCACCTAGACCACATCCTAACATCGTGTATTCACAAGTTGAGTCCAACCCCAGGTCGCTCTCTGACCAGAGAGTCTTGTGTTTGCATCCTCACCTGTCGCTCCATTCGTGCTTGTGATGCTGGTTTCATAACCAAAGCCTTATTCTTTGGAGCTCAGAGCCAGGAGCATACTTGAACGCAAGGGAACATATCACAGTGGAAAGCAGAACAGGTGAGACAAAAACAAAGAAAGGAAAAGTACACTAAATGCCAACCAGCCATAACCCCCTCCCCCTCCCTAAACCCCTCCACCCCAGACCCCAAGATTCAGGTTCCTAGAAAGACAGGAGCAGCAGCAGGGGAGCAGAGGGACGGATGTAGGAAGAGAAGCCCCTGAACCCCCCCCATCAGAGACGAGACACAAACCCACCGAGCCTACCACCCCGTCTCAACAACCTGCCCCCCCCTCGCCTGCACTCCCTGAAACCCTGGGGAGAAGGCTGCCAGCCCCCCGCCACAGTAACCACAGCGCTCTGCCAAGCTCCACTCCAGAACATCAAGGCAGTGGCACACTCAACTCCACTGTCTGCTGCTCACAGGATACAAAACAATGAGTGTGCAAAACATTAAGAACACCTGCTCTTTCAATGACATAGACTGACCAGGTGAATCCAGATGAAAGCTATGATCCATTATTGATGTCACTTGTTAAATCCACTTCAATCAGCGTAGATGAAGAGGAGGAGACAGGTTAAAGAAGTACCTTTAAGTCTAGAGACAAGTGACACATGGATTGTGTATGTGTGAAATTCAGAGAGTGAATGGGCAAGGCTAAATATTTACGTGCCTTTGAATGGGGTATGGTAGTAGGTGCCAGGCACACCGGTTTCCGTCACGAAGTGCAATGCTGCTGGGTTTTTGAAGCAGTTTCTCATGTGTATCAAGAATGGTTCACATGAGAGTCAACATGGGCCAGCATCCCTGTGAAACGCTTTGACACCTTGTAGAGTCCATGCCCAGATTAATTGAGTCTGTTCTGAGGGCCTCTGACTTGTTTCAATCTAAGATGTCGTGTGCTGAGTCATACAGTGATCTCCAATGTAGTTTTCACTGTAATTCAATGGACATCAACTATAATACAGTTATCTTTGCAATCTTACTTCTTTACTTCACTTGTTTAGTAAAATCCTGTCATCTTCTAGCAGCTCTTTTCATCATTGTTCTAGTGTGGGAGAGTGTTTCTATTTCTGTGGTGGAGATCACTTAAATTACCTCAGTCACAGGAAGAGAGTTGTGTGGGTTGTGTATTATACACATTCCACACTGCATAGACACCAGTGATGTGTGTGTCAATAACCTCCCGTAGCAAGATTATATGGTTAAAGTAAGGTCCCTGTTTTTACGTGAGACTTTGATATTTAAACACAATCAAGTGACCTTAATGTACACATTTCCTACCCTCAGTATGACTGTTGCTACCAGTATCTCCAAGTTACCTGTGACTCAGTAGCATAGAACATTGACTCTCAGACCAAGATGGACAGGTTTGGATGTGTGCTTGGTCCTTTCTAGTGTACGGTAGCAGGATCAGTCGTCTCTAGAGGTAAGACAACAGGCAGGATGCGAACAACAAGATGAACACCGAGCACATGTTTCCATTACAGAAGTTGGTTAACAACTGGGAATATCAGATTTGTTTTATTCAATCAAAAACTAAAACAAAGAAAAACAGTTTATCTAGCTGATAGACTATTTCTGATTAGAAAATCTCTGGTGTAGATTAGAATAAATCTTGAAAAATAACCAATGTTATGCATCATTGTCACATACTGTAATTATGTGTGTAAGAGTCAAATTAATGTTACAGTATGAGTTTAACAGATTAACATTTTTCATTTCTAGCCTTTAGGTAAATGCTTTGAATTGTACGCTGAGGTATAGACTTTGAATGCACTGTAAAGGTTGGCTGGTGGGTTTTTTGTTGAGATTTCCCACAATCCATTGTTCAGCAACTGCTTCAAAATCAAACCAAATCAATTGTTTTCTGTCATGTCATCAGTCAATGGGTGCGAGGGTAAAGAAAAGGGGATGTTAGCGACACCAAAGAGATAGCAACCACTTCAGATTCAACTGTGCAAGTGGTAAGTTACAGAATTCAGCCTCTCTCCAGATTTCAACTTTATAATATGAGATTGGTGTTTAATGTTTTGCATAATATTTATTGAATTTGAGGATTAATTCAGTACAGATATGAATCATTTTAATACATTTAACTGACGAGCAATAAAACATATTCGATATTTTTAGGATTGAGCTTGACTGAAAACTGACAAAAATAGGTTATTGTTTTTACAAAAGTCTGTGTTGTTTATGTATATGTGATCAATGGTAAAAAAATATATTCTGATAATGTGTAGAATTGTGAATATCATTAGGAGAATTGCAAAGGAAATATGTTGCATTTGTAATTTGATTGCAATGTATGGTAGTATTGTATGCTATTTTATGAATGATTTGGTTACATATGTCATATTTAGAAACTTTTATAAACTTATAGAGACATAGATCTATTTAGTAAAAGCTCAAAATGTATTTTTCACAACAGATCGTGAGATTTCAGTTTGAATTGCTTGACGGAGTAGGGTAGTCCTCAGAGAAAGACCTGCTTTTGAAATGTTTTTTTTTTTTTTAAACAGTGTGCAGGTGGCCATGATGCATTTCTTACCCAAACCACAGGCTTTGGCATTTTAACTGATTATTTATCAACAGGTGTGTGTGTTTCACATTGACATACGAAGATAAGGAATACTAACGCAGAGCAACATGAGTGACATTACAGCTTACTATAAGTGTGATGTGTGTAAATGTGTGCCAATCTGTAATTGTACATTTTCACAGAGCAATTTTTAGTGATAATACATTTTTCAAAAATTTGATGAATGACTACGTTACATTACGTGGAAAATTCATTAATGAAAGTTAATGTTATCAAAAAATGTATTATCTCTAATTTCGCACTCTCTTACAGTAGAAACACATATTTATATATCAAAACTATTTTATGTCCATTACTTAATTGCAGAAAAATATCATTACGAACCCAACACATTTCACATTCTCCAGAAATTCAGTAAGGGAGGTGAATGATTCTGTGGATAAATATACTGAGTGTACAAAACATTAGGAACATGTTATTTTTTCATGACACGCAATAGAGTGACCAGGTAAATCCAGGTGAAAGCTATGATCCCTTAACGATGTCACTTCAATCAGTGTAGATGAAGGGGAGGAGACAGTTTAAAGAAGCCATGAGATAATTGAGACATGGATGGTTTATATGTGCCATTCAGAGGGTGAATGGACAAGACAAAACATTTAAGTGCGTATGGTAGTAGGGGTATGGTAGTAGGTGACCGGTGCACCGGTTGTGTAAAGTACTGCAAGGCTACTGGGTTTTTCACACTCAACAGTTTCCCGTGTGTATCAATAATGGTCCAATACCTAAAGGACACAACTGTGGGAAGCATTGGAGTCAACATGGGCCAGCGAAACTGTGGAACGCTTTCTACACCTTAAAGAGTCCATGCCCCGATGAATTGAGTGCAACTCAATATTAGGAAGGTGCTCTTATTGTTTGGTATACTCAATGTATGTATAGGGCATTGGTATTTGTAGAAAAATGAAATGAAAAATCTATAAATAATATTAGTTCGTTGTTGTTCTTTAATACAGAGGAACACTTTGTCAAAGAATCTGTCATTAAGTGAATTTCGAATGACTCCTTGTCTCTTGTCTGTTCTGTAGGTATTTATCTCTCTCACTCTCGCCACCTTACCCTTGCCTCAGCTCTGTCATGCCTCGCTCATTCCTGGTCAAGAGTAAGAGACCAGGGTCTCACCCTCCTTGCTTCTCTAAAGGCACCAGACACACAAACCCTGACCAGCCACAACCTCATACAAACTATCACGACAGGCAGAACAGGGCGTGGTGGGAAGTAAGGTCCCCACATCGGAGCCCCTTCCAAGAGGACCAGGGCAACCTGTGCTCAGGGTCAGAGGTCAAGGACACCCTGGAATACCCCTGCCCTAGCTGGGACGGCATGGCAACCAGACCACACAGCACCTCGCCAGCTGACCTCTGGACCAGCTGGTCTGCAGGTATCCGACGGATCCTGACTTTATGGCTCTACACTCTATTTATTGTAAATAATAAATAAGTAGATGTAGATATTTGTTATATTTGTATTCCATCGCGTTAAACACTTCAAGTTGCCTCAATTTGATTGTCATAACTATCTTTATCAAATAAAAAATATTTGTTATTATTTCAAACTCAATCTACTAGTATGCCACTTACTCCACAGAAACCGGAGGGTACGATGGTGTGGAGCCTTCCGAGTCTGCCCTGCCCTGGTCCCTACACTGGCCCCGGGGCCCTGACAGAGAGAGGGAGCTGGAGAAACTGGTCCATGTCTTACTGAGCCACAGGCCACATATGGACCTCAACTCCACCAGCCCATGCCCCCTCTGTGAAAAGGTAAGAAGAACCAGCAAGGGTCAGGAATTACAATATAATCAGAACAGCACATCTACCCTTATAGGGTGTATCAACCAAAAGTGTATGGTTCCAAACCATGCAAACCCCTTCAGGCATGACTAAAATAGAATAAATGAGATACTGTTTGGTGTTTGTGACCTGAGACAAGAGTGACAGTAGAGTGGTGGAAATTGTACTCAACAGGGCTCTGTGACATGTCAGAAAATGACATAACAGCAGATTTGTTTGGTGTGAGAATTGAGGCTGTGATGGGTAATTGTGTTGAATATGGTTGACATCTATGGGAGTATGAGCTACATCTCCTGTTACTCTTAGCTTTCTCTTTTCTCAGGTCTTGTCCTCAGGAGCTGTACTGAAGACTCATTTACTCAGGTCCCGTACATGCGTGCATGCAGTCCCATTGGCCACATCAGCCAAAGCCCCAGAGCACCCCTACGAGTTCAAACAAGCTCTGGGCACGTACGGAAGACCAAAGGTATATCTGGCAGAAGTACATTGGTGGAGTTCTCTCCACTTCCCAACACAAACTATATAAAAATACCCATGGCAAAATCCTCACCACATCTCTGTGAATGTGTGTGTTCCAGGAGCGTAGCTATAGCTGTAAGGAGTGTGGGAAGGTATTCAAGCGCTCCTCCACCCTGTCCACCCACCTGCTCATCCACTCTGACACCAGGCCCTACCCCTGCCAGTACTGTGGCAAGAGGTTCCACCAGAAGTCAGACATGAAGAAACACACCTTCATACACACAGGTATATGTATATACTTTATCTTATACCATCTATTGCATCTTGCCTATGCCGCTCGGCCATCGCTCATCCATATGTTTATATGTACATATTCTTATTCCATCCCTTTAGATTTGTGTGCATTAGGTAGTTGTTGGGGAATTGTTAGATTATTTGTTAGATATTACTGCACTGTTGGAACTAGAAGCACAAGCCTTTCGCTACACTCGCATTAATATCTGATTACCATGTGTATGTGACCAATACAAATGTATTTGATTTGATGTGCGGGGAGGTACACTGTAAGCACACATACACAAATGAGCATAGTGTGTGTTGAACATAGGTCAGCTGGTGTGTGTACAACACAGTACAACTGACATACACATTGTGCAATGGTCGCTTACATCTTAAGTTAGGAATCTGCCCTGCACACTGGCTGCTGTCACAGAGTATCTCTCTTCTTGAATTCCATGTCATGTCCTGCTGTCTGTCTCAGGTGAGAAGCCCCATGTGTGCCAGGTGTGTGGCAAGGCCTTCAGCCAGAGCTCCAACCTCATCACCCACAGCCGTAAACACAGCAGCTACTGGCCCTTCAGCTGCACGCACTGCCAAAGCAGATTCCAGCGCAGACTGGACCTACAGCGCCACCAGGAGACACAATGTTTTCATAGCAGCGTGTACACACAGAGGCCATGGGTATAATGGAGATTTGTATTACACAAGTACTGTATGTAGCACAAGAATGAGTGCTTTGTATAGAGATTGTTGACCGGTATTTGCTGTTCCGTTTTTATATGGTACTTTGATCAGTGACTGAGGCTAAGCACATTGTGTTCAGGTTATTTGGGCATTTGTTTTTGTGGATTTGCTTTCACTCACAGCTTTTCAGGTTAACCGTTTGGATAGTGCTTGAGGGGACCTGATCACTTTAACATCTCTAGCAATGTCATATATATATTGTGCGAGCTAGATTCCGTCCATAGCTCAGTGTTGTAGCCGGTTGAAATGTAAAGGTAATTTTCCATTGAGCCGACATATGCAACATTTACCACGAATGCTGTCTCCGCCAACATGGAAACATTGCCTTTAAATGTCAGTCACACTTTAACGCTACGGATTGAATCCAGCCCTTTAGGCTCTGGTCTCTATGCTGTATGTCTAAAAAGACACATTAAAGACAGGTGGTTTGAAGAGTGACAAAGCAAGCCCTATTTCCCACTGTAATTGGCCATTTTCCTCAGAGCCGTTGCAATTGTAGCTCCCATTGTTGGTGTATGAATGAAGCTGCCATTTTCACTTCACTGTGGCAGCCCACCCAAGGGAATAATAATATACAATCAGGCCATGTGGAACATGTGAAAAATAATGTCTTTGACTGCAGTACGAGCAGAGAGACAATGATTATGTTGAAATGATGCTCCACAACTATGGCGACACAACGTGACTGTATATTTTCAGTGTCACAGCCTGGTCAGCATGAGTATATATTAAAAAGGGATTTAGATACAAAAAAAATGAAATACTCTGTTTAAGTTTAGAATTTCTGGGGCGTCATTCATTGTTCTCACCCACACTTTATTTTTAGGATAAAACTGTCACAGATTTTTTATTTAAATAGCAATAGCACAGATAATATCAAACAAAGGGTCACAATTACAACATAGATATATACAATAAGGATCTGGATAATGGCAATTCCCCTCACACACATTCTACTCAAGACATAGTTGACTTCATGTGTTCCTCTTTAAACTCTGTAGTGCTTGTTTCTGTTGTAACATTAGACTAGGTTCAGATTCATGCTCATCCTATAGCCAGTAGTCACACCATTCCATTCTAGTTATGACATTGTAGATACAGTATAATGGATCAAATGCACTGACTAGTCCAACACTTTGAGGAGTTGCTGAGGCCATGTACCTGTAGAAATTCATGCAGTTTCAGTCTTTCAGACCTTTACACATCTCATTGCTTCAAGAAGTGTACACCAAGTACACAAAACATTATGGACACCTTCCTAATATTGAGTTGCACCCCCCCACCCCACACCCTTGCCCTCAGAACAGCCTCAATTAGTTGGGGCATGGACTGTACAAGGTATCGAAAGCGTTCCACAGGGATGCTGGCCCATGTTGACGCCAATGCTTCCGACAGTTGTGTCCTTTAGGTAGTGGACAATTTTTGATACACACAGCAAACTGCTGAGGGTGAAATTTGCAATTCCTGACTCAAACCAGTGCGCCTGGCACCTACTACCATACCCTGCTCAAAGGCACTTAAATATGTCGTTTTGCCCATTCACCATCTGAATGGTACACAGACACAATCCATGTCTTAACTGTCTCAAGGGGGAAAAAAATATTATTTAACCTCTCCTCCCCTTCATCTACACTGATTGAAGTGGAATTAACAAGTGGCATCAATAAGGTATCTTAGCTTTCACCTGGATTCACCTGGTTAGTCTGTCATGGAAAGAGCAGGTGTTCTCAATGTTTTGTATACTCAGTGTATGTGGTCACACACACACACACACACA
The DNA here is from genome assembly GCF_023373465.1 of Oncorhynchus keta. Lineage (NCBI taxonomy): Eukaryota > Metazoa > Chordata > Actinopteri > Salmoniformes > Salmonidae > Oncorhynchus > Oncorhynchus keta. The sequence goes on along the minus strand of NC_068452.1, from coordinate 28,585,990 downwards.
CACACACGACCTGGGTTCAAAAACTATTTAGGGTATTTCAATTACTTTCAAAGACATTTCAAAGTAAATATCTGGATATTTTCAGTACTTAAATATTTGAATGAATTTGGAAATTCTCAACTACACAGGCAAGTATTTTCAAATACAAATATTAAAATACTGCATTATTTGAAAATACAAAAATACACAGAAAATAAGCATTTAAATAACAAATACGTAAATATGCATGTATTTGAACCCAGGTCTGACACACACCAGGTGTTTCATCTTCTGCCCCACTTTACCCTCGGTCTCAGATTTACCAGAGGAAACACTGAAAATGAGAGAGAAAGATAATATTGTATTTCTTACACATGATATGAGATATCACTATTGCAATCTGCAGGTGCTTGACTAATTCACAAAGGGCGCTAGTGACATGATAAGTCTATAGAATACTAGTCTAAATTTGACACTCTTTACTTTGTGGTCCCCCAGCTGCTGTGTGTGTGTTGCTCACGTTCCATCTCAACTCTACACAGAGGTGTTGGAAGAGTCTAATAAGGCAGGGTTAGTATTCTCGATCAGGCCCCCTCTTCTGGTTGGTGGAGGAGCCCCTGCAACCAATCACATGTCAAGTGTGTCATTAACATTTATACATGGTGAATAAACCCAGTATTTCTCTCAAAAATCATAAGAAAGTTATAATAGTATCTTCTCTTACACTAGGTCAAATCAAATCAAATGTTATTCGTCACATCCTTCGATGTAGACTAACAGCCCTTCCCAACAACACAGAGAGAAAGGAAAATAGAGAAATAATAGAATGAGTAACGATAACTTGGCTATATATATATATAAGGGGAACTGAGTCGATGTGCAGGGGTACGAGGTAATCGAGGTAGATATGTACTTATAACTATAAATAAAGTAGCAGCAGGTATAGAATGTTCTGTTTATTTGTGAATATGGTGGTATAGCTCAGTATTTTGGCCTTTGGTCCAGGATAGACTTTACGAACTGTCCCGTGTGGTTACCTGTGTGAGAGTAGATGCACCAGAGCGCCCCCATCAGGCTGATGCCCAGAAGAAAAGCAACAAACACAATCCCCAAAACTGAGCCTGTGTCTACCCCAGAGCCTGGGTGACAAAAACATGGGAGGGAAAAGTAGTAGTTAAGCCAAATCCAAGTTACTATCACAGTTGTGATAACTAACACATGTAGGAACATCCGGGAGTTGATATTATGGTTATAGCTAAGGTTAGGGTTGAACCACTAGGGTTAGGGTTGAACCAGGGTGTGGACATGAAACAAGGGTTAGGGATGAGGCTATGGTTGAACTGCTAGGGTTAGCATTGAGGCTAGGGTTAAACTGCTAGGGTTAGCGTTGAGGCTATGGTTAGGGTTGAACCACTAGGGTTAGCATTGAGGCTAGGGTTAGGAATGAACCGCTAGGGTTAGCGTTGGTTCTAGGGTTAGGGTTGAACCACTAGGGTTAGCGTTGAGGCTAGGGTTAGGGTTGAACCACTAGGGTTAGTGTTGCGGCTAGGGTTAGGGTTGAACCAGGGTGTGGACATGAAGCTAGGGTTAGGGTTGAGGGTCAGGGTTGAACCACTAGGGTCAGGGTTGAACCACTAGGGTCAGGGTTGAACCACTAGGGTCAGGGTTGAACCACTAGGGTCAGGGTTGAACCACTAGGGTCAGGGTTGAACCGGGGTGTGGACATGAAACAAGGGTTAGCGTTGAGGCTAGGGTTAGGGTTGAACTGCTAGGGTTAGCATTGAGGCTAGGGTTAGGGTTGAACCACTAGGGTTAGCGTTGAGGCTAGCGTTAGGGTTGAACCGCTAAGGTTAGGGTTGAGGGTTAGGGTTGGACCAGGGTGTGGACATGAAGCTAGGGTTAGGGTTGAGGCTAGGGTTAGGGTTGAGGCTAGGGTTAGGGTTGAGGCTAGGGTTAGCGATGAGGCTAGGGTTAGGGTTTAACCAGGGTGTGGACCTGAAGGTAGGGTTAGGGTTGAGGCTCGGGTTAAAGTTACAGTTACTTACTGCTGTGGGCTGGGATAGGCTTGGGCAGCTGAGACACACTGGGCATTTGACCTCTCTGACCTAGAGAGAGAAAGAGAGAGTTGGATAAGAAGAGAGAAACACCATTTTACACAGAGTGAAAGTGAATTACTTCAGGCCCATGTCATGAGGTGGACCACACCACCAATGACCATCTACTACTCACCAGCAGGTGGCGCCTGCTGTCTGGCCACACCAACAGGCTGATAGACTAGCATGGGTCTGGAGAAGTTTCTGTACTCACACTGACAGAGAGAAGAGAGAGAAGGATACGCAGTGGCAGATTTAGGTATAGGCAACATGGGCAGCCAGTCATTACTTTTAGTCATTAATACTACTAGTCATTATGAATATAGAACATGTACTGTACCTGTTGGCTGGGTAGTTTGGATACGAGGGCAGGGATACGGAGGCCCCAGGGATTTGGACAGCCACTCTGTATTGTGGCCGTTGGAGGCCCCTGGGTCACTGACTCAGGGCCACAGAGACGGATGCGACAGTGCAGGAACTGGACAGAGTTGTTGTAGATGGGCCGAAGGACAAAACTGAACCTCAGTCTGTGTATCTGGTCCTCCTCTCCTCCCATTCCTCCATCGCTCTCCTTCCTTTTGGCTCGTTCTCCTCGTCCCCTCTTCCCAACGTGTTCTCTTTTTCTCAATCCTGCCTTGTTCCTCCAAACCCTTCCTGGATGCCTGAATGATAGGAGTCTAGGTACCTCCTCTTCCTCTTCATAATATTCCTCCTCTTCGTCCTCTTGGCCATGTGTCATGTTGCTGAGTGTCAGTGAGGAGTCAGCGGAGCAGCCGTCTCTAATGACTGACCAGCCAGGGGACACACGGGGGTCTGATAGGGGAGACACCATGCAGGACCGCACCTCCACACCCCCACCGAGGGCTCCGTTGGCGGAAAGCTTAGCAAAAACAGTCAGAGACAATATGGGTAACACATTACTTTACCGTGGTCTTATTACTGAGTTGATATTTTGTAAGTAGAGTGTAATAAGTAGTGTAATTACACTAGTACTAATTGTAATTTGTAGGTCTCTGTTTCAACCTGGTGTGCTCTATTGATGTAATAGCAGGGCTACAGAGTTCTTATAGAAAGGACTTATTGTGACATATCTAGATGTGATTATAATAGCCTTCTGGAGGAAGTCTGCTCTGGACTTGAGGCAGCTGATACTGTAGAAGACTAAGAGGGAGAAACACAAGTAGCACTTGCAGTAGGAGCTACATCAGCAGACACACAGATAGGCAGACAGACACACAATTAAAACACACACACATAGCTAGGCAAACTGACCTCCACATAGACACGGTTGTCAGCAGTGATGGCACAAGGACCGGTCTGCCTCTGCTCATAGCCCTCTGTAACAAACAGCTGCAGTGAGACCAGTGGGCCGGCCCTTGGGAGAGGCCCTGGCCCCTGCAGAGTGGGCTGCTCCACAGGAAGGCTTGGGACACTGGGGACTGCAGCCAAACAGCTGAACTAAGAGGACAATGGAAAAGAGGGAGATGTATGAAATGATAAGGACAAGATATACAAGTCTCTCTCTCACACACACACACACAACAAACACACACACACTAATATGAAGTGAAATTGGACCACACACAAACACACAACCTGTATCATCTCACATGTATGACCAGTGGAGTCCACTCGTCTGTCTCATTGCCCACGGCAACCAGAGGCTTGTTTCTCCATAGCAACACCTGAGAGGATGGATAGACATAAAACATGGCAAGTCATGTACTGTAAGAGTTTAAACACTAGAGCAGATAGGTCAGTGAGAGGTCAGTGAGAGATCAGTAGAGATCAGTAGATATATTAGTAGATCCTAGTTCATTCACATGCTACATGTCTGTCTCACTGCCTCCCTCCTCTCCTGCTCCCTCTCCTCCCAGACCTCCACCACTCCTACTACCCAGCCCCCTGCTCCCACACTCCTGTCCCCAGGCCTAGCTACACTCAGGCTGATCAGCAGTGTTCCGGACACTCTGACCTAGGTCACCCATGTGGCGCCTGGGGGAGATAAGACCGACTACTTACACAACCGCAGGGGCCCTTCAGATCACACTAACCAACAACAACACAATTAAAGCCCTGCTCTTCTACTCTCTTCTCTCGTCCTCTGCCTTTCTACTGTGCGTCTCTCGCCATCTATCTCAATCTCACACACAGATACACAGAGACAGAGACACACACACACAGTGAGGGGCTCCATAGTGACCTCCATGTCCCTCTCCCCACCTAAGGGAAGCCCATCCCTGCTCTATCTCCCCATCAGATCTGCCTCTCTGATGAGGCTGCTGGACATCCCAATTGCACAGCTCTTTCTCTTTCTGCTGAGTTTAGCACAGAATCAGTTGTCAACAGCTGCACCCAGAAGCATGGCTCCATTACCATTTTGGACTCCATTTTGGTGAGACAAAAACATTGCAAAATATGTGGAGACACAAACATTGCAGAAACATTTCACAAAACATGTTAAAATATTTTACCCCTTAAAACCACCTCTCTGTCTTACCGCATTTTTGTACTGCACCCCTCTGGGCTCTCCCTGCAGCAGCCCTTCAGTCCCACAGGAAATGACCGGGAATGCCAACAAGAAATGGCTGCTGTTAGACTGGGCCAGGCACTGAGGATCCCGCAGTGTCACCTCCGACACCGGGAGAGACAGGGTCTGTGTGAAAGAGAGCATCACAAAAGCGACACTAAGTACCATCATAAGAACCTACAATACACTGTAGGTCTACATGCAGTATATTGCTATTTGTATGACATAACCTCGCTAACAGGCTAACACGCTAAACTACCAGTACAACCATAACCTTGCTAACACGCTAAACTACAAGTACAACCACACATTGAAAGTGACCTGCAGAATGTGTCTGTCCACGGCCACGTTGAGTCGTCCGTCCTGACACTGCACACTGACGGCCTCCCAGCCCCCACTGGTCCTTCCACCTCCCTCACTCAGCCACTGCCTCAGCCTGTGCTCCTGGACCCAAGGGGGCCTGCCATCCAGCATACGCACAGGGGGGCCACCTTCTGTGGGGAGGGAGAGAAAGAGAGAGAGAGGTGTGCTAACACACAGAACAGCACCTTTTTAGGGATAACATGACCTTCAATATAGAGAGACAACATAATTAATCAGGAGAAACACCAACACAAACACACGGTTAGGAAACACAAAATAAACCATCCAGTTCACTCACACAATGAGGGACACAAGACACACACAGGTCCTGACCTGTCCCTCCCCCAGCCAGTCTGATCACAAAGTGATTGGCCAGGTCAGCCTCTGTGTATGAGGCCACTTTGGGAAAGCCACTCTGATTGGCCCAGCTCAAAAGGTCATGGGTGGTAGAGAGGTCAGAGGTGAGCATGCTAGTCAGTGTCAGGTCAGGCTCTGGAGGGTAGAGTGGGGACACGCTGTTGGAGGACTGAGTGGAAAGAACAAGGTAGATAGAGAAATGGTTGGGGGAAAAAATGCATAAATGGGATGTTTGTGTTACAAGACAACATGGCAAGCCCTGGCAAAGCCAAGTTGAATGTGTTTATTTAAAAACAAAATAACCTGAGAGATATGTCCACTGATATTTTGAACTCACGTTGAGGTTTTGAACTGTTGTTTAGCTTGGCCTTCACTCAATGATTGTATTGCTCATTTAATTTCTTTAGCTATTTTGTCCATTTCATCATTATTTTTCACTTATAACCCTTTTATGATTTTCATACCAAACTCCAGAACAGGTGAAGGACCCATTCTAGCCCACATGATAGGAGAAATACCATAATGTGTCCAGTTTTACTGGATAGGGTCCTCACATAGACAGAGATGTGTCCCCGGAGCCCTGGCACTGTGAGAGCCCAGTTGACTGGAACGGCACTACTGAGGATCAGCACCAACTTGTGCCACCCAGCATTGGCCACTGGGGGCACCAGCGAAATAGTCACCTCCACCTGCAGAGAGCTGGGATAGAGGGAGAGACCGGTCACTGAAAGGCATAGAGGGAGAAAATGCATATAAAATGATTAAGGGATAACTCAATAGCTCAACATTGTATTAATTGAACAGCTTCAGAGATTGATATTCTCCACATGCAGGAGACGTCCTAAACTTACCCACAAAGCCCTGACCCTGCTGAACGGAGCTTGATGACATGCACTTCTGAGTTGCCTCCGCCAACTGGAGAACAGCCCTGTACTTCCTGTGGCTGCAGGTCAGAGGTCAGGTAGTTGTGTGACAGGAACAGAGACTGCAGCTGGCACACGCTGGGCATGGTGGTATCTGGAGGGCAGAGGGGAGACTTGGTTGGAGAGGAAGAGAGAAGGTCAGAAAGAGCAGGTATTAGCAGCGTGTATTAGTTGTATGTGTGTGGGGCGGGCTCACCCTCGCCCACGCGGACGTAGACGCGGTTGGCACTGGCTGTGTGTGTGAGGGAGGACAAGGAGCCATGCCGATGCATTGCCCAGTGTAGCAAAGCCCGCGGACGGAAAGGCAGAGAGGGCATAGGCTGCACCTGCACTGCCAGACTGGAGGGCTGCACTGTAGAGTTAGGAGAGACCTGGGGCAAAGGGGGACACGGTGGTTACATAGAGAGACATGATAACACATAGTAATAGAAACATTTATTTGTGGGGGCCTATGTTTCTAAAACAACACACTTGCACAGGCATACACACAAACACACTGGAGGGGTCAGTACTTTCATCAGTTCCTCACGGGAGGAAGTAAATACTCTCATCAAAACTGTTTTTGTTGTTGGATTGAATGACAGATGAATGACTAAAAGAGGTACACCCACACACCACACACAGACTGACCTGCACCAATACAGGCAGATCCGGGGGTAGTCTCACAGCCTCCAGCCACCAGCGCACTGGTTGCTTGGAGCTCAGTACCAGGATGAGGGTTTGACGGGGAGGATGAGACAGAGACAGGGGTCTCAGGAGCACAGTCACCTAGAAGGGAAGAGAGGGGGTCAGGGTAAGGAGGCACAATGTATTGGGAGTGATTGTGGGTGTGTTCTACTGTGAGAAACAGAGAGGGAGCACCTGTTTGTCAGGGCTGCGTGTTCCTCTCCCCACAGCGATCACATGGGTCTCTTTCTCTCCACTCTCTCTGGCTGCACAGCCCGGGCCGGCCTCAAAGCGCTCCAACAGCCCCTGCACAGGGTGAAGCTCCCCCGCTGTAGACAGAGAGCACTGCAGTTCCCCACAGTCAACTGCAGAATTGTAAAGACAACCAGATGTCACTCAAGATGGCGCTAAGGCTGTATACTCTGTTTACAGGGAACATTGAGGACAAACTAATATAGATTGGGTCTCTGGTGGGAGAGATAAAATGAGAAATAAAACACTTGATGTCCCTGAAAAAGACAACAGAGACCATGTGGACTTGGTGTGAGGTTTGGTAATAGGCAGGATGGACGGGGTAACCAGCAGACTCTCTGCTCTCACTGACAAACAGGAGAAACAAGTCTCTGTCAATCCGCCACATAAACACACTAGTGCTCCACTCAACTGCTCTGGTCTCAGACAAGCCCTCTCACTCAGCCTCTCTGTCTACGTCTCAGTCTCTGGTTCATGCTCTCTTCTTCCAGTCAGTGGCTGTTAGCCCACTATGACTAAAAGACAGCTTGTTGTTCTCAGACTGAACAGAGCTAACTGGGGAGTGCCCCCTGACTGAACTTTCAAAGTTGTTTTTTTTACATCTCTGAATATTCCACTTTCACTTTGCTAAACCAAAATCTGACCTTTGACACATAGCTCCTTGAAAGCAGAGTCACTCTGGGAGGTACTTTTGAGAGAAATTATTAAAGTTGTACTATTCAGTATGGAAACATCCTGTAGAATTAACAGTACCTCTATAACTGTCTCCTACTTCTTCAAAAAATATCTTAAAGAATCCCACAGCACCCCCCCATTTTTTTAAATTATAAATAAAAATGGCCTTTCATGAACTCGCACTTGACCCCCCCCCCACTAGCACTGACTTTGCTGGCAGCTACTTTATTGAGGAAAAGGTACTTACTATGACTGCGATATGTGGTTGTCCGACATAGCCATCTTAAGATGATACTACTAATTGTAAGTCAATCTGGATAAGAGCGTCTGCTAAATGACTAAAATGTCCATGTAAATGTCTTGTTTCTCTTACGTCCTGTTCTCTCCCTCAGTAGAAAGAGGCAGAAGAGAATCCACCTCGTCCCTGAAACCATCATGACTATTCTCCAGGGGTGAATTCAATGGGAGAGTCCCTCTTGCGACATCCTGAGGGGGAAAAGAGAGTGATTAATACAGTGGTCTAGACAGAGTCTTTAACAAGAGACCAAGTTCTCCGTGTGCATAATGTTATATTGGACAGGCTGAGAGAACAGATGGATAATATGTATCCAAATAGAGGAGGAACAAACACTAGAGCAAGGACAGAGTTTACCCAGGGAACAAACACTAGAGCAAGGACAGAGTTTACCCAGGGAACAAACACTAGAGCAAGGACAGAGTTTACCCAGGGAACAAACACTAGAGCAAGGACAGAGTTTACCCAGGGAACAAACACTAGAGCAAGGACAGAGTTTACCCAGGGAACAAACACTAGAGCAAGGACAGAGTTTACCCAGGGAACAAACACTAGAGCAAGGACAGAGTTTACCCAGGGAACAAACACTAGAGCAAGGACAGAGTTTACCCAGGGAACAAACACTAGAGCAAGGACAGAGTTTACCCAGGGAACAAACACTAGAGCAAGGACAGAGTTTACCCAGGGAACAAACAACATAAAGTCATCTCTCCCACTGGGTTCTCATTATCACTGCATTATCACAACTTCCTCATTCTTCTCCCATTCTGGACAGTATCAGATTCTTGGTGAAATGTTTATCTGTGTTCTGCCAATTGCAACTCTCAAACATTTGTCAATAATATGCTTTAAAGGCTAAATCTGTGATTTCAAAACGCCTGACTGATAAAATGAGTGACGGGGCTGCAGAAAAGTAAGCACTCTCAAATTGATAGGAGCTTTGGATACCATGCAATCAGGTCTGACATTCAGTGAGATTGACATGATAGTATTAAACATATTTTGACTCTATTGTTTGTTTATATAGAATACAAATAGGTCTGTACATCTTTCCTTAGCCTTGTTGAGTACACAATGCAATATTATCAAAGGTCATATACCCACTTATCTCATAGTTGTCACGTGCCTATCTTTATTAACATCATATAATGTTGTGAGACATAATTGGAGGTCATTGCTCTGCATCGGTTGACCAGTTTATTGTCCTTAAGTGGGCTCCCGAGTAGCACAGCGGTCTAAGGCACTGCATCTCATTGATAGAGGCGTCACTACAGACCTGGTTCGATTCCCAGGCTGTATTACAACCGCCTGTGATTGAGAGTCCCATAGGGCAGCGCACAATTGGCCCAGCGTCGTCTGGGTTAGGGTTTGGCCAGGGTAGGCAGTCATTGTAAATAATGATTTGTTCTTAACTGACTTGCCTCGTTAAATAAATACAAAAAGGATCAGAAGACGTCCAGACAACACACACCTACCTACTCATTGAAATAATGACAAGTCATTAACTGGCGCGCAAAACGCTAATCTCTTCTACTCAAACTTGCCCAGAAAGAACTCACCACGAACTGCAAAATAACTGCTAATGGGACCGGAAACAAAAATTTAACAATTGATTGGCCTTGATGGGCATTATGAGGATGCAGAGGAATAAACTATAGATTTTTCTCCAACAGTGTCATTCAAAACAGTTTTTATATTATTTGTCTCGTGTTGCTGAATCCCTTGGCAAATTCATGACAAATATTTAGAACTTCACTCGAAGAAAAATGCATTGGCCCAGTCAGAATTCACTAGAAATAATAATTTTTAAAAAAGGAAATAAACCTACAATGATTCAATTTAAACGGACCACAACTCACAGCACTTCGAAGATCTCTCCTGACTTCTGAATACAGGCTATAATAAAAGTCGTAACTCACCTGTGACAGATTCCCGTGGAGCTGGACGTTGAAAACAGACTGTAGATCAACTAGTGATTCTCCGGTTAAAGGACTGTATTGGCGTATATCACAGCGGACTTACACACCCTCTTTCAATAGTAGAGAAAATAACAGAAAATTGCCTTTACCAAATCTATGTGCTGCTTCAGGCGTCCAGAGACGCACTGGGTGGCATTTCAGATGGAGTATTGCCTTGACATCATCATTTCCGATAAACCAAAGAAATCAAAAGTTAAAACAGCTTATTTTTTGTAGAGGTGGGATACGGAATTTAAAGAGATTCCCGCGAAATAGTATAAAAGCCAGAGGAGGGGCAAGGAATTGTGCGATAGACGGGAGAGAGAAAAGAGAACAGGTTCTAAAAACGTAGAAGGCAACAGGAAGAAGAGAGTGAGAGAGGACGAAGCGTAAAGGGGAAGAGGAGGGATGGTGGGAGGGTAAATAAATAGGAACGGAAGGTTGGACTTGAGAAGTTGGAGAGGCAGAGGTAAAGTGAGAGGAATACAGAGGGAGGAGGGAAAGGAAAGATAGATTAATGAGAGATGGAGAAAAATAATTAGACCATAAAGTACACTGTAATTATTTTTGCATGAGGCTTCCAGCTGCAACATGATTGTGAGTTTGCTCTACAAAATAGCATTCCTGTTGATTCAACATACAATTGTTTGCATATTTCCCAGTGTAAAATTAAACTCTTTAAGACAATACATTACATATATCATAAGGCTTTTCTTCGAGGGCCTAGTTACACCCTAAACACAGTGGTCTGAAACTCCTGGTTTATAGGCTGTATTAAGCCTGCAAGTCACATTCTGGCGTGCAAAATGTTGTTTAATCTCTTTTAGAATCCAGCCAGAGTGAGGATATTCAACAATTGGAACATTTATTCACCCTCAAACTGCATTGAGAATGATGGCCAGGGTAGGTGTATGGAAGATTAATTATTGAGACTACTAACAGCTTGGATTAGTTTAGAAAAATGTATGTTATTTATGTTTGTGTAGCAAAAGATTATACGATTAATCAACCAATCAATGCAAAAACACAGGTATTGAAAACAAACAATTCTGAAAATCAACCTGCGATAAAGCATGCTGGGAAATGGTTTTGAGTAGTTTTGAGCAAACATACATTTGTAATTTTACTCAACAAACTTGTTCAAATTCAGCTCACTTTGAGCAGAGTTTGTTGATTCACCATACAACTGTAAGGCTGCAATAGGATTGTGTGTTTTCTCAACATTTGGGCATATAGCTGAACCAATATACAGTGTTGCCTTCCAAAGGCACACTAATTATTAATTCGACTCAACAAGTTTTGATACATTCATATCACTGTGAGCAAAGATTGTTGAGTGAACCAATGTTCACCAATTAGCTACATTTCTTGTCCTTCTGGCTTTATTTTTTTTTGTATTTTTTTTTTACTCCGTAGGCAAACATATATTTTCTCTGAAGTGTGGGTGAAATTACACAGATTTTTATCCAAATTGAGAAAGTTCAGAAATAATTCAGAAAGTACTCAAGATGCATAATGTAATGATTGTGTTTAATACACATTTTTAGGTCCTCTTTGCTCAATTCTGTTTCACAGGGAAACTCTTATTTCATGCCATGAAATTGTTGTTGGATATGTTATTACTGATATGTTTTCTGGTTGATTTATGTCCCAGATAAATAAACATTTTATATTGTGTGTTTGCATTGACCTTACATTGACTGAAACTATTATCTTCTTACAATATTCTTTTTAATGGTTAGTTGAGCTCATCAGTCTTGGCCCAGACCACCATTTTGTTAAAATGTCATTTTAAAATGTTACATTTTTTATCTGAAATAAATAACAATGTCCAGTACAGTATTTCATATTCAATCTAAATTTAAATGTATCATGGGGAAATCAGTATGTTTGGTCTGTGGACAACAATTTCTAATGTTGTTTTTCTTTGGTCAAGTTGCACTCTACTCTCTCCAGACCGGTCTGAGAATAGATCAGCCTTTTAACTCTTAAACTACCAACTGGGGCCATTTTGACCCCAGGGGCATATTTTTGTCATAACAGCCCAAAGTTTGTTTATTAAATTCTTCAAATGTTTTATGACTTTGTCAATCAACTTGTTCTTAACAAATCTAAATAATTGTTTAGTGTTTCTGTATCAATATGGACTATTTAAAAATGTAAGTAATTTGGGATAATTTTGACCTTGTCACGACTTCCGCCGAAGTTGGTCCTTCTCCTTGTTCGGGCGGCGTTCGGCGGTTGATGTCACCGACTTTCTAGCCATCGCCGATCCACTTTTCATTTTCCATTTGTTTTGTCTTTGTTTTCTACACACCTGGTTTCTATTCCCCAATTACATGTTCAGTTTCCACCATGTTTGTGTGCGTGTTTGTATATAATGTTCAGGTCATTACTTGTTGGCTGGTATTGTTTGCCGGGTTCGTTATCACGCCCGTTATTTACGAGTGACAGGTAATTTCACGCACCTTTAATATTTGTTTTATACTGGTGCTGTTTATGTAATAAATTACCTTGTACACTCATCTCTAGTCTCCTGCGCCTGATTCCATGCACCAGTTATTCACAGCCTGACAGAAACATGCACCACAAATGGAGTCAGCAGGAGCAGTTACCCCGGTACTAGGGGTTGAGGAGCACGTCCAGCAGCATGAGGCGATACTGCATCTCGGCACCGCCATGGATTGCGTCCTACAGACGATGGAGCGCTGGGAGAGAAGAGGAGTTCCTCCAGAGCCTCCCCCAGCACCACCAAGGACACCACTGATCACCCTTCCTTCACCCGGTTCCATTGGGATTCGGCTCTCCCTTCAGAGGGAGTACGATGGGAAGGCAGCGGGATGTCAGGGTTTCCTATTCCAACTGGAGCTCTACCTGGCGACCGTGCACCCGGCTCCTTCGGGGCGCGAGAGCGTGTCCGCCCTCGTCTCCTGTCTCTCAGGGAAAGCCCTGGATTGGGCCAATGCCGTATGGGAGGAAGGAGGAGCGGTGCTGGACCAATTCAAGGATTTGAACATCTTGTGCACCTGAGGCAGGGGACGAGGAGCGCACAGGAGTTCGCATTGGACTTCCGGACCCTGGCCACCGGTGCGGGGTGGAACGTTCACTACCGTTGTAGTTTGCTTGAGGACGTCTGTCGGGAGTTGGCCTGTAGGGACACAACTTCGACCAGCTGGTGGACATGTCCATAAGGTTGGATAACCTGCTGGCTACCCGCGGACGTCCAGATCGGGGTCTGACGATTCCATCCCCCAGCACCACCGCTGTGACGTCCATGGAGCTGGGAGGGGCCTAGATCAGTTTTCTAAGTTCTGTCGTCTCCTCCCTTTGCCCAGTCTCCCTACGGCCTTACAGACTGCGGAGGCCCTGTTTACACACGTCTTCCGGCACTACGGGGTGCCGGAGGACATAGTATCTGATCGAGGTCCCCAGTTCACGTCAAGGGTCTGGAAGGCGTTCATGGAACGTCTGGGAGTCTCAGTCAGCCTTACCTCGGGTTTTCACCCCTAGAGTAATGGGCAGGTGGAGAGAGTGAATCAGGATGTGGGTAGGTTTCTGTCAGATCCACTTTTCATTTTCCATTTGTTATGTATTTTTCTACACACCTGGTTTCTATTCCCCAATTACATGTTCAGTTTCCACCATGTTTGTGTGCGTGTTTGTATATAATGTTCAGGTCGTTACTTGTTGGCTGGTATTGTTTGCCGGGTTCGTTATTACGCCTGTTATTTACGAGTGACCGGTAATTTCCTGCACCTTTAGTATTTGTTTTATACTGGTGCTGTTTGTGGAATTAATTACCTTGTACACTCATCTCTGCTCTCCTGCGCCTGATTCCATGCACCAGTTACCTACAGCCTGACAGACCTCAGCCAAAAACATATACTTCTGCCTATAGTAAATGGATAAATATGACCTTTATTTGAATCTAGGTTTCTCTGGAGACATAATAACAAGTTATCCACACCACCAGAGGGTGGAGGGGGACATGTATCAGTGATTTCAACCAGATAGACAGATCATCTGCAGAGCTCCCCATGTACTCTCCTAAGATGTAACTTTTCTACACCACGCATCATATGACCGTGTTCAAAACCACAATTACCTTGTTTTTTATATAAAAAATTTGCCAAAGGTAAATAAGATCTGGCAATGGTATCAATACTTGATAGAACTGAAATACAGAACTCAGATAGGTTCTGAATCTAGTTATCTGGTTATAACTAGGTAAGACCACATACATGCTTAGTTGTTGTCAAAACAGCTGATAAAAGTCTGTCAGTGGTATGAATACTTGGTAAAACTATAATACATAAACCAGCTGCCCTCTAAATGTACACATAGTGTTGTATTGGTGTGTACTCTCCGAAAAATACTTATTCTACTGAAAATGTGATATAAATTGCAGAATTCCTATAATATCCACCAATATTCTATATGTGCAACTTGGAAGTATATTTTGGTGCTATATACTTTGGTTTGTAGTGACTTAGATGTGGGCATGCTTTTTGCAATAGTTTTGGTCATTGTCTCTCAGAATCACTTTTTGAAGTGAATTGAATCCTTTTTGTCAATAAAATGTTTTATATTTCAAATGTTGGTGTAGTGCCCCTTTAAAATATGATAATTTTGACCACATAAATACTACACAATTAATATTTACTTAAAAATTCAGAAACTAAATGATACTATAATTAAATTACGGTAAATTTGTTTTTTAGAACTAATGTGGATTGTACTTGTGGAAAAAGCTGCACATTCTATAAAGGAAAAATGCATATATGTTTGACAGAACATGCTGATTAACTGTAATTTTGCTAAAATAACGTCTATTCTGGTCATCTTTTATTTCAGATAACATGTGTATCAAATTTTTATGACATTTTGATAAAACGTATGTTGATATTTTGCTGTGATTGATGCTTTTTCCAATAGTTTCTTCTTGGGGTCAAAATGACCCCAGTTGGTAAATGATGTCTGTCAAATATTATGTTGGTAGCTTGAGAATTAAACGAGCAGACATGCAATCTATCTATGAAAAGAAATATGGCCACGGAAATTAAATTAAAATTCCAGTCTTGTCTGCAATTTATGTGAACATACACTACGTACTGTAGAACCTAAAAGGGTTCTTCGGCTGTCCCGATAGGAGAACGCTTTGAAGAACCCTTTTTGGTTCCAGGTAGAACCCTTTTAGGATCCACGTAGAACCCTTTCCACAGAGGGAAAACACCCTTGCTGACTTGTTTTCGTCCTAACCAACTCACTTTTCAGTCTCAGTCAGGCCTTCTTTAATTTCCACCTTTCTATGAATAGAACATTTATTTTTCCTTCCTTAGCTGTCCTTTTCTTGTCGGCTAGGTTCTCTGTTCACTTGGAGCTCTCAGTACATCCTCAATCTCCTTTACACAGCTAAAGCCAAACCACCCCTGTCTAACTTGATCACAACACTGTCCAGCTCATACCCACCTACCGTACACCTCTCAAGAGCAGTAAACCCCTTGTGAAATCTGTGAATGCCTGGAATGAGGATAGTATAGAATCACAAGGGATGTTTTCTGTGTCCAGACTGGGACATTTTTCACGAGTTAGACATGCACAAGTCAGCAGAGGATGTCACAGACTACATCATTTCTGTGTTGACTCTGATACCCCAAAAGACAAAAGGCATACCCAAACAACACACATCTTATTCATACTGTACACACATGAATACACTAGCAGTAATCCTGAAAACTATATTGTCAAGTTTTCTGATGATACCACCGTCCTTGGTGTGATGTGTAAAGATGCTGATACTACCGTGTACAGGTCAGAAATGCAAAGGTTTGTCAAGTGGTGTGATGAACACCATCTTATCCTCAATGTAAAGAAAACAGAGGAGCTGGTGTTTGACCCCAAATCTGTTGGCTAAACCACGTGCCTGTGGTTGTCCACAATGCTAACACAGCATAGCTTAGTTCATACAGGAAGCTGGGTGGACACATGGACAATGTACTGAACTGGAAGGTCCAAGTAGAGTGTCTGCTGCAGAGTTCAACAACGCCTCTATTTCCTAAGTAGACTCAGGGTTTTGGGATTTGACCAGAAAATAATGCTCCGGAGTAAAACGTACTCTGGCAATAGAGACTTTTAGAGTTGTGTCAATTTAGTGTTGATATTTAACTCTGCTTCATTGGGTTTCACTCTGTACAGTATTAATTCAAAATACTTCTTTTTAATCTCTAGTGTTGTTCAGTATTCTAGAGTTAATTATTTAGAGTAATGTTTGCTCTCAATACAATCGCAAGAGTTAATTAAACTCCTATGTAGTCAAACAACACTATTTTGGGGTTTATATGGTTCCATTTGAGGTATAAGGGTGTAAAGTCTAATTTGCATATTTCTTCATGTGTCACATTATGGTGTCTTGCAATGTGACATCCAATCTCTAGTGGTATCCATTTCAGAGGGAGGATGTCCAGAAATGTTACATCACCTACAACTTACATTCAGAATCTATGTCAGAGCAAGGCAGAGTGTAATGTTGCTAGAGACAACCTACATCATGTATTCTGAAACAGCCTTCTCAGTAACGGTTGCCATAAAGTCAAACACTTACAGATTAGTTTAGGAAAATGCATGTTACATATCATTGAGTAGCATTAGATCAGAACCAATCAATGTACACGCGAAACACATATTGAAACAAAACATTTGTAAAAAAAAAAAAAAATGGACCTGTAACAGAGCATGCTGAGAAATATGACATCTGTAGATACTCCGTAGTTTTAACTCCCTGTCTCTGGTTACTCTTAAAGGAGTTCAAAATATACAGTCCCAATTAACTCCTTCATGGGCACTAACTCCAGGGAACGTATCACTCCGTTGAGGGTTAAGATAACTTCAGTAGAGTAAATCTAATTCTACATTTCATCTCTCCTTGATTTACTGTGCAGGTCTACTTCTACATTGCGGATTGAAGCTATTGGCCCAAAACCCTACTTAAAAGTGTAATTTTGTGAGTGGGTGGTTTCTGAAAAGTGAACAGAGTTACAGGCCAGATTGTCCAATCCTAAATCAGAATTCTCTGCTAAAAGCTAATATTTGTTCATTAAATGGTCCTAAATGTTTTGAGTGACGACGGATGTTTCGGTCAAGAGGTACTCAGGTACTGCAAGACATATTTAAAAAGGTT
Source organism: Oncorhynchus keta (assembly GCF_023373465.1). Lineage (NCBI taxonomy): Eukaryota > Metazoa > Chordata > Actinopteri > Salmoniformes > Salmonidae > Oncorhynchus > Oncorhynchus keta. Next base: position 28,568,722 of record NC_068452.1, on the reverse strand, counting down.
TGCTTTACCACTAATGAACACAGCGCAAAGATGTTGAGACAACCAGGAAAGAGTGGAAATGCGGATGGTTAATGTGAGTGGTGCTCTGAGGCAGACCAAGCCAGGGAAGATATCTATAATTGCATACATTAGTCTCTCTACGCCCTGTTGCTACTGAAAGGCCCACTATTGCTCCAACAACCACTTATCTGTCCTGGTCTCTTAAGTAAAGAGATCAGAGTACATTGGACGGGCAGACTGGATAAACAGACTGAAGAACATGTAGCAGGGGCATTTGAGCCGTAGAGCCTTCAGCAGGCCAAGTTGGTGACATTGATGTGTAGCAACCTGATGCTCTTTAGCTACACCTGTTTGTCATTGCGCTTAGCATATTTTCTGGATCGGTGACATTCACATGTTTTTCCACATTCAAACATCCAACCTGGTTCTAACAATGACAATAATGCAGTTATTGTTGGTCTCTGTTCCTTGTAAGGCTGTTGGTCTTCACCGCCCATGGTGTCCTAGACTGCTACAGTGTGTCCTACACACACACAGAGAGAGAGAGAATGGGAGACTCCTGTCTCTTCCTGGTAATGGTTTCTTATATTGGCTTTGACCAGAAAAGTGCAGGATAAAATAAAACCGCAGTCTCCTTTTAAACTAGGCTCCAGTGAAGATGGGAGGCAAGGAAGGAGTGAGGGAAAGAAGGACAGAACGAGGGAGGAGAGAAGTGTGTTCCAGGAACACCCTGACCCCCCCTCTCAACACACACCATCAACACGTTCATCTCTCCTCATCTAACCCCACCCCCTCCACATCTTTTCTCCCTTTTTTGAAAATCTACAATGATGTTCCTGGTCTCTCTTTTTTCCTTACCTGGATCAAAATGAAAATCTGACACATTATTGCCTCTCTGTCTTTCATTCTCCTGCTCCTCTCCTCCAGGGCACAGTATTGTCATTAGCACGTTGAATAATTACGATCCTCTCCTGCTGTACAGTATCAGACTCAGCTCTGTTCTCCTCAGGGTGCTAGAGTGTTGCTAAAGCGCGATGAGCCAAGTAAAGCCCAACCCTCCCCTAACCTGGACGACGCTGGGCCAATTGTGCGTCGCCCAATGGTACTCCCGATCACGGCCGATTGTGACACAGCCTGGGAACGAACCCGGGTCTGTCGTGACGCCTCTAGCATTGCCTTAGGCCCTGCTCTGCTGACTGTTTCATTCTCATCCATTTTATTATATTGCATTACGTTGACCTTAGGCCCATTCGTTGTTTATGTGAATCTACAGCAGAGAGACTCCAAATTCCAGTGTGTTTCTGACCTGGAGAGAACACACACACACACACACACACAAAAGAAAAGGCCCTGCTGCAGACATGTTTGGCCCATTAGGACGGAGTGTCTTCATGGTGTACCCACTACTGCTAATGGTGTCTGGTGATGTGCAGCACACTCTGCTCTGTTACTCAACATAATGAACATAACATTGCTTTTAAAGGAGTTCAGACAATCCTGGATGACAAACAACTTTAGTTACAGTAGTTTGGATTGTGTGAGACAATCCTTAAACAATATACACTACTGTACTCATATTGTAGGTTTTATATCACAATATTGAAATAAATAAGTTCAAAGAATTCCTGCTAATATAGCTGGCTGAATGGTAATTGGGCTGAAAAGTCACAAAGCTGTGAGTCAGTCCATTGGGTTCACATTTTTACTAAGTCACAATTCCAAACATAACATCGGCATGATTGACAAATCAAAACACCAAAAATAAACTAAAATCACAGAAAACTATTTGAAAAATTATTCTAAATGATTGAGGATAAAACTCGTACAGAGCGGGGAGAGTAGAGGAGTATCCCATTTGAAGACGAGGGGTAACATGACATGGTGAGGACCCAGCCCAAATACAGAAAAACACCTCAACGCTCATCCTTCCACCCTCATCATCCTCACTAGCATCCCTTGGCATTCGTCACACACTGAATCTGCACCCCACTTGGACATCTCCTCAATTTCTCTGGAACACTTTTGACCTTTCCTATGGCTCCCCCATGTGGTGATTTATGAGAGGTGCAGGACTCCAGATGACAGCAATGGGAACAGACTGAGGCAGGATCGGAATTTACACACAGAAACAGTAAACAGCCTCAAACGATAAAGGGAGAGGAAAGATAGCAGGCAGAGAGGCAATAGAGAGGCAATAGAGAGAGGTCCATTTGAACTGTATTGTCTTCTACAGAGAATATCCATTTAATCTTTTAAGTGGGCTCCATTACTTTCTATAGGGAAATAAACTTCACTCTGTTCCAATGTTGCTATGCTGCACAGACACTGTGCCCCAGCACTCATCCACTGAGCATTACATCATTCGGATTATCTTCATGTATCATCCTATAAAAAGGCCCTCCAGAAATCCATTAGAGGTCAGTAGATCCCTGACAATGTTTCTCCGCAGCAGCATTCACATCCTCGCGTAACTTTCTTCTGCCTCTTCACAGTTCAGACAGAACAGCAGTAAGCCTCTCCTGGTAACATCCCTCTCGCAGTGCAGAGTCCCTCGTCAGCTCCTCTTATAGTCTAAAGGGAGAGTCTGACCTTGACCCTTAGCAGAGGTCAGAGACGTAGTCAAAGTCTTTGAAGCAGTCCTGGTCCTTGCGGGAGAGGGTACGGCGTTCGCGGGGCGGTGTGAGGGCGGGGGTCTCAGCGGTGAACTCCTCGTCAAAGTTGCTGACGTCCTCTCTCCCCCTGATGTTGGGGACGAACGGGGGCGGGAGCCGCCTCTGCAGCAGCGCTTCCCAGTCCACACCCTGAGAGGGCGAACAGAGAGACCGGATTGGTTCATAGAATCCAGGTGAATTAAATAATCTATGCAACTGAAAACAGCAACCCATGACGTTACAGTACCACATAGAGTTGGAGCAGATGCTGGAACTATTTAACAGGCTCATTGATTACATAGCAAGAGTTTAATCAGTGGTTTATAAGGAATGTTAACTAATGACATGTGTGTCTGTGTTTGAGGGAGGGAGAAAAAGAGCGAGAAAGACTCACCCTAAAGAAAGGCTGTTTCTTGACATCATCAGCATCTTTCTCACCAGAGCCTAGGCGCCGATCCGGGTTCCTCCTCAACAACTGGCAACAGAAAACAACAAACACCTCAACCCAGACATAACAACTCACAGACCAATCACCAGCTAGCAACACACACAGATGGCAAACAACTGATAAAAACATCAGAAACACTTTCACAGAAAACCCACTGAAACTAGAAGCAAAATGGCTCCACCTTTACAGTGACCAAACTGACCATGTCAATCAATGTGATTCTCTCGTGCTCCACTGGTGATTGGTGGGATGTGAATGTTGGGGGAGGAGCTTACCCGTCTCATGATGCCGATGGCCTCTGTGGAGAGGAAGCGAGGGTAGCGCACCTCGTCATTCACTATGCTGTCAAACACCTCCTCTTCATCATCACCTGGGAATGGAGACTGACACACACATAGACCACACTGTCACGCTCACAGCCACTCAACCTATTGTGGTGCCCAGGTGATGTGGCCGGGGAATGCCACTGTTTGGCGTGTAAGCCACACCCCACAACCAGCATTTTTAGGCTGCAGTGCCAAGCCCCACACCTGAAGCCACTCAGCTTCGTTAGGCTGCAATAGACCTGGGGCATATAAGGTGCAAGTTCAGTTCAGCATGAGAAGAGGAGCTACTGGCTGAATGCTGCAGGCTGAGCATTACAGACATTTGGGAAAAGCTCCTGGCTGGATGCCGAAGGCTGAGCTCTATAGACATTTGTTTGAAGCACATGGACATTGTGAAGCTGGTAAGCTGGGTAGCAGCCCAGCTAGTTTTAAGTTCAGTGTAACTTTAAGTTCAGTTAAGCCCTGTGTGGGAGAGTGTTTTCGGTTACAGTTTGAGAACTATCTTTGTGACCCTTTTATCTTGAATAAATATGCTGCCTTGGCTTAAGTTGTGCCTCTGTGTGTTGGACTTCTGTCATTATTACTCATCATTGCCAGCCACGCCTAGTGAGTTGTTACACTATATTAATTTATGTAACATATGGCTCAAACACACATCACTTTATGTAATATAGACTAAAGTGCTGTATTACCAAAACGGCTTAAAGTATAAATTACTTTAAAGGTGAGGGCTTAACTCATTAAAGGGATTCTCCGGTACTTTTGTGTACTTTTTAGCCAGTAGTTCTGAAAGTGGGCCCCTGAAATTTCCTCTCTCTCGCTCTGCTGTCGGTGCATCATGTGCATCTTGCTAGCTGTCACTCATATGGCGAGGGGCTGAAGCTCATTGGTTGAACTCGAATTGCTAGGGGGCTGTACCACTTGAGGGAAAATGGTGCAGCACAGCTTCGTGTCTAATTGAGGTAAGACAGTAATTCTCCTAATTAATGATGTATGAACTACACATTGACACATCCAGCACAAAGCGGGAGGTTTAAAAAATACTTTAGTAGTCGCCAAAGTTCCAGAGAATATCTAAATAATAAGGCTAGATATGTATGGCGTCATATTTATATAATTCTCTGAAGAGGTTTTTAGAGTCAAGTCTCTTACCTCTCCCACCAGCATCTCATACACCAGTACTCCCAGGCCCCACCAGTCCACTGCCCTGGTGTAGGAGGTGTCTGTCAGAACCTCTGGAGCCAGGAACTCAGGAGTACCACAGAACGTACTGGTCCTGTCCCCATAGCCCATACCTGGGGAAGTAGAGAGAGATCAGGAATGAGACGAAGGGAAGAAAAGAGAAGCAGTGAGAGAGAGGTTGTTGTGAGAGACAAACGGAGAGAGGAAGGAGAGCGAGAGAGACACAAACTGAGTCACAAATATAGAAAAACATGAGCTCATTAGCAAAAAGAGGCCTCAATAAAAAAAGACTAAAAAGTACTCCAAACTACAACCGCTATGACCTTGCATCCTTACAGAGCTCTGGAGACATGATGAATAAGTTATAGAGAACATACCCTCTTTGCAGAGCCCGAAGTCTGCGATCTTCACATAGCCCTGTGTATCCAGCAACAAGTTATCGAGTTTAAGGTCCCTGAGGAGGAGGGATGAAGACTAATTCAAAATTGATGGGTACTCTGAGGATGAAGGGGTAGGAGGATGAGAGGGTCATGTGTGCTGTGTTTCATGTCTACCCAGAGTACTCACCGGTACACAATCTTATGGTCATGAAGAAACTGCAGGCCCAAAACCACACAGGCTGCGTAGAACCTGCAGGACAGACAGACAGACACGCGCACACACAAATAGTCAAGACACACACACACACACACACACACACACACACACACACACACACACACACACACACACACACACACACACACACACACACACACACACACACACACACACACACACACACACACACACACACACCAGTAACAGCAGACCGTGGATGGATATGAGTACGCATACAGTGTACAACCATATGAACACAAATATACATATCACAAAGCATGCCTGCTCCTCCCCCATGTTCCGTTACACATTCAGTAGAACACAGAAAACACAGAAATACACAGCGGTACCCACACGGCTCGGGGCTCTGTAAAGACGTCTGCGTGGATGTGCATCATGAGGTCACCCCCAGCCGTGTACTCCATGACGAAGCACACGTGTTCTGGGGTCTGGAAACATGCAAACAGGTTGACCAGGAAGGGATGGTGGGAGCTGTTCACCGTCTCAAAAATACGCTTCTCACACATCAGACTGAGGAGAGGGAGAGAGGAGAGAGGAGAGGGAGAGAGGAGAGAGGAGAGAGGAGAAAGGAGAGAGGAGAGAGAGAGGAGAGGGAGAGAGGAGAAAGGAGAAAGGAGAGAGGAGAGAGAGAGGAGAGGGAGAGAGGAGAAAGGAGAGAGGAGAGGGAGAGAGGAGAAAGGAGAGGAGAGAGGAGAGAGAAAGGAGAGGGAGAGGAGAGAAGAGAGAGGAGAAAGGAGAGGGAGAGAGGAGAGGGAGAGAGGAGAGGGAGAGAGGAGAGGGAGAGAGGAAGAGAGGAGAGGGAGAGAGGAGAGAGAATGATAGAAAACAGGAAAGAAAGAACTGTCTGTCAAGTACAGTATGTAAACACACAGTTAACTTGTACAGTGTATATTTTCGCCATGGTTTGTTGCTGATCAGTTTTGTGTTGACAATTTTGTGGCACACTGTATATAAAACTAGACAAGTCATTTCACCATGATGGAGGTCATATATATTGTCAGACAGAGGCATGATATAGTTGGCCTGTGTTCTGTCTTGGCCTGTGTTGCATTCTAGTGTAGATCCATACCTGTCCACTTCGTCCCGCGCCACAATGTCTCCCTTCTTCAGGGCTTTGATAGCGTACACACTACCTGTCCTCTTGTACTCCGACAACAACACCTGGAAAACACCAGCGGTTCATGTGAATCTCAACCTGAATCCTCTGGATGGAGAACTTCCAAACAAAGGGAGGATATTTCAAATGTGAGGACACATACTTTGCCAAAGTGTCCCCTGCCCAGCACAGCGATCAGCTTGAAGTCCTGCAGACACAGAGGGCCTTTGCTCTGTCTAATACCAGGACACAAAGAAAATAATCATCATCACAATCACTGAAATAGCCTTTACTTTACCATGTTGAATGGTCATCTGCTAGCTGAAGAAACAGGATGCAGTATTATCTGGTGTTTTGTGCCTACCTAGCACTTCTATAGAGAGCATGTTGCTGTGATATATGTCTCTGTGGCTACAGTACCGTGTTGTGGAGGAGGTCAAGGTCATGTGACCATATTGTGAGTGGGCGTGTTTCTCCAGCATCATACTGTGGGGGCCATATTGTGAGAGGATGTACTCAGGTGTGAGTGTGAGGACACACTGTGCCAACTCTGCATGGTGCTGTACCTGCGCAAGGAACTCGTGGATAGGGTTCTGGTTGGCCGCCCTTGGGCGAGGTCTGGAGGGGACAAGGGCTCGATCACAGGCTGTTCCTGAGTGTAAGAGAAAAAGAGAGACAGAGATAGAAAGATAGAAAGAGGAGAGAGGGATAGATAGAGAGAATGAGGAAGAAGGTGAGAAGGAAAAACAGACAGACAGGGCAACAGTAATTCTGTCCCTCATCATTATTAGTAGCCAGTTCCCTGCTGGCTGGCTGCTCAAACCCCTCTCCTCTCTTCCTCGTTCCCTCATTACTGTTAATTAGTTCTCTAAAAACACCAGAGTAACTAATCCAGTAATCCCTCAGCCCCACTGACCATACCATCTGTTACCAAGGCCCTCCCTTCCTCCGCATCTCTCTCCCTCTCCCTCCCTCACTCCCTCTGTCCCTCTCCCTCCCTCACTCCCTCGGTCCCTCTCTCTCTGTCCTCTCGTGCCAATCATGTTTTACACACTGGGAATCTAACACAGATTGGGCTTTGATCTAATTAAAGCTCCCTCGATCCAATTTGGTCTAATTAGTGTGGATTTCTCCCTTTCCCCTCTTATTGTTACCTCTCTCCTCTCCTTCCTCCCAGGCCCTGCTCTGTATCGCTCCAGATTCATCCTAGTCTAATAGTCCAATATGACTGAACCACTGTTTTCTAGTCAAAGGCTTTCTGGAGGGAAAGGCCAAAGGGAATGTGATACTACAGAGATGGCTATCAGATGATTATCACTCCATCGCCGCACCCTCCCTCCAATCCCTCCCTACCCCATCCTCCCATCCCTCATCCCTCTCTTCATCCCTCCCTTCTCTTCTTCTCACCAGGTGGGGTGTGTCAACAACGTCTCTCCTGATCTCAGGTCTCGGAGGAGAGTCGCTCTCCAGAGTCAGCTTCTCCACTGAGATCTCCCTACGACACACATAGAAACACCAGTCAACAGTTTCCCATGTACAGTATATGTTGTGCTTGCTGTCTGAAGCATTAAAGAGGTATGAGAAAGGCTATCTGTGTGTGTGTACAGTACCCAGAATGTGAGCGTGAGTGTGAGTGTGGGGTGTAGCTGGGAATGTTGTTTCCAGTAGGGATGGCGTTCCTCAGTAGGCGGACCCAGGTGGCGATGTCAACATTCATCTGACGAGCACGCAGGAACGCTTTACCTGCAACATACCCAACACACACATGGCAGTAACCGCAACACACACACACAACACAACATAAATACAAGGCAATAAGATATACTGATAAACACAAACCCCCTTGAAATGCAATCTATCCTGTTCACGCAGCAAATTTTAACATGGTTTACTCAATCCATTAGGATTGTTCAGATTGCACCGAAGAAGCTTCAACCCTGACACACTCAAGTTGTCATACTCCAAAGCAATAAAACCACCTCAACCCACCAGATGAACCCACAGCACTGCTAATTCCAACACTAGATGGCAATACAGAGCACAGAGAGGTACAAAGTGGGTTCTGGGTGGAGGTTGCATGTAGTCACATATCTAGGACCCCCCCCCCCAATCCTAATGCGACCCATTACTGACTGTAGATCAGTGTCTAGGGGGCAACTCCATGCTACTCAGTTGTGAAGCAGGTGTGAGCCCTATAGGGATGCTGGGATACATGGAGCCAGGCTTGGCAGCTGCTGACAACATACAGAACAAAATGAGGCTTTATCTAAGACGTTACACATACTAACACAACACACTGTTCTGAGAAAAACCTATCTTACCATGCTGTTTGGAGAAAACCTTCTTTTGTCTCTGAAGTCTTGGGCCTCTCTCTATGACTGGGTTGAAGAACATTACCTGAAATACACACATATCAGTGGAGACTCAGAGGAGAAAGGGGAGGACCATCCTCCTCAGTGAATTTCATAAAAATAGTGAAAATTCGAAAAAAAGTTATCCTTTTTCGAGAAAACTATACAAAATATATTCACGTAACCACATAATTGATTAAAACACACTGCTTTGCAATGAAGGTCTACAGTAGCTTCAACGATGGGTACCACCATCGTCTAGCTGGTAGTTGACTTCAATACAAAACCTAGGAGGCTCATTGTTCTAACCCCATTCCATAGACTTACACAGTAACTATGACAACATCCGGAGGACGTCCTCCAACCTATCCGAGCTCTTGCAGCATTAACTGCAAGAGAATTAAGCTAGAAAAGCATAAACTACAGCTAGCTAGCACTGCAGTGCCTAATTTTTTTAAACAAATACATTTCTTAAAAAATGAAGAAGCTACCTAGAAGAGATATTTCATATATTTTTCACTTTCACTTACTTAGCTAGTGAATGCAGCTAGCTAGTTTAGCCTACTTAAACACCCGGCAGACACCAACCAGAGAGGGACACTATGTTCGCTAGCTGGCTATGGCGAACCAACACTGGAACTCTTCTAAGTCAAGGTAAGCTTTTGGTGTTATTCATTTACTACCACCTGTGCAACTGCTAAACTGCTTGCTGACTATACTGTACTGCATGATTGTAGTGGGTTTACTAACACGTTCGTTTTAGTAGCTATGCTGACTCTGACGTTAGTTAATAATGGTGACAATGATGTAGGGTGTGTGTGGCGGTTATGATATGAAGGTTTGGCTTAGAAAGATTTTTTCGCCTGGTCACAGACAGCTGATGTGTTTGTTGTACACTGAAGTCCACAAGCGAAGGGAAAGGGTGAGAGGAGGAGAGCACGTGGATGCAAGAAGGAATTATAGCTACAACAATCAAATTATTCACACTGTTTATATGTGGCTGCTATGAAAGTGACCTGTGTTTGCGTGTGATCAGGGGTGCATTCATTCCGCCGATTCTGTTGAAAAGCATTCTTAGACGGAACAAAATGGGGATAAACATATTTGAATTTGTCCAATAGAAACTCGTTTGCAACTGTTGAACTAATGATTACACCCTAGATCAGCTAGATGCTGGTAAGAGTGTGCAAAGCGGTATTGAATGTGTCACTGTCTGTCACCTTGATTACTTAAATGTATCTCGACCTGTGCACCTACATTGTAAACTTTCATTCATAGGCTAGGTTGTAGAAATCTTATGATGGATATAAGGAACATTTGAGAATCATGTAGTAGCCAAAACCTATCGACGTTACATTGAGCTGGGTGAATGGAATATGAATGACAGTCCTCCAATATGCTGTAATTGAAATAAGGCCATGCTCATAAAAAACCATTTGCGTCCTCCCTCATCTTAAATAGCACTGACCGCCAATGACACATACAGTACCAGTCAGAAGTTTGGACACACCTACTCATTCAAGGGTTTTTCTTTATTTTTGTTATTTTCTACATTGTAGAATAATAGTGAAGACATCAAAACTATGAAATAACACATATGGAATCATGTAGTAACCAAAAAAGTGTTAAACAAAATCAAAATATATTTTAGATTCTTCAAAGTAGCCACCTTTGCCTTGAGGACAGCTTTGCACACTCTTGGCATTCTCTCAACCAGCTTGATCTGGAATGCTTTTCCAACAGTCTTGAAGGAGTTCTCACACATGCTGAGCACTTGTTGGCTGCTTTTCTTCACTCTGCGGTCCGACTCATCCCAAACCATCTCAATTGGGTCGAGGTCGGGGGATTTGTGGAGGCCAAGTCATCTGATGCAGCACTCCATCACACTCTTCTTGGTAAAATAGCCCTTACACCGCCTGGAGGTGTGTGGGTCATTGTCCTGTTGAAAAACAAATGATAGTCCCACTAAGCCCAAACCAGATGGGATGGCGTATCACTGCAGATTGCTTGGTAGCCATACTGGTTAAGTGTGTTTTATACATAGATCACTGACAGTGTCACCAGCAAAGCACCCCCACACCATAAAACCTCCTTCCTGCTTTACGGTGGGAAATACACATGAGATCATCCGTTCACCAACACCGAGTCTCACAAAGACACGGCGGTTGGAACTATTTGGACTCCAGACCAAAGGACACATTTCCACCGGTCTAATGTCCATTGCTCGTGTTTCTTGGCCCAAGCAAGTCTCTTCTTCTTATTGGTGTCCTTTAATAGTGGTTTCTTTGCAGCAATTAAACCACGAAGGCCTGATTCACACAGTGTCCTCTGAACAGTTGATGTTGAGATGTGTCTGTTACTTGAACTCTGTTAAGCATTTATTTGGGCTGCAATTTCTGAGGCTGGTAACTCTAATGAACATATCCTCTGCATCAGAGGTAACTCTGGGTCTTCCTTTCCTGTGGCGGTCCTCATAAGAGCCAGTCTTATCATAACGCTTGATGTTGATTTGTTGAACCCTTTTTTGGTTACTACATGATTCCATATGTGTTATTTCATAGATTTGATGTCTTCATTATTATTCTACAATGTAGAAAATAGTAAAAAGAAAGAAATACCCTTGAATGAGTAGGTGTGTCCAAACTTTTGACTGGTACTGTATAGTATAGTTAAGTATTGAGGAGGGAGGTATGTGTTGGTGCGTGTGTGTGCATGTTCACATGTCTCTGTCTGTGTATGCGTGCATGTGTGTATGTGTGTGCATACACGTGTGTATTCAGGGCGGGGTGTGTGTACCTCTGCCAGCAGCAGGCCCTGAGGCTCTAGCTCCAGCTGAACTTTGTGTCTCTGGTTGTCCAGGAAGTCCTCCAGCTTCAGGTACTTGAGAGCACACAGGGAGCGGTAGTCCCTCCAGTACACTGCTATCTCCATCTCCCTGGACTGCGCCGAAACACAGGTCAACACACAAACTGTTTCAACCACAGGTGCACATACACTTCTTTTCACCTTCACTCACTCACTCACTCACTCACTCACTCACTCACTCACTCACTCACTCACTCACTCACTCACTCACTCACTCACTCATGTGAACATGCACACACACGCTCTCTCGTGTTAGTGTAATGTAGTATCTTACTCTTTCCAGTTCTACAGTGAAGGTCTGGTCCCAGGCCTGCTCTCCCACTGTCTTCCAGCACGTCTGTCCCACCACTGTGTTCTCCAGCTTCAACACCGCACTCACCTCCGCTGTTCAACACAGTACCATAACACATGTTTAGAAACTCACTACACAACAGAAATGGACAGATATGTGAACCCCCTCCACACACACACACACACACACTTACAGGAGAGTTCGTCGGTCTTGCCGGGGATCCTGAGGCTCATGCTGCTGGTGCTGCGGCTGTAGAGACCACTGAGTTTGAAGGAGCGTCCGTCCCCTGGGATGTAGCAAGGCAAGACCACCGGGGTTCCTCTACTGCGCCCCGGGACCACCTCCAACACCCCCACACAGCCCAGCAAACGCACCTGTAGGGTACCTAGGAGAGAGAGAGAGAGAGAGAGAGAGAGAGAAATAGAGAGAGAGAAATAGAGAGAGAGAGAGAAATAGAGAGAGAGAAATAGAGAGAGAGAAATAGAGAGAGAGAGAGAAATAGAGAGAGAGAAATAGAGAGAGAGAAATAGAAATAGAGAGAAATAGAAATAGAGAGAAATAGAAATAGAGAGACATAGAAATAGAGAGAAATAGAAATAGAGAGAAATAGAGAGAAATAGAAATAGAAATAGAGAGAAATAGAAATAGAGAGAAATAGAAATAGAAATAGAGAGAGAGAGAGAGAGAGAGAGAGAGAGAGAGAGAGAGAGAGAGAGAGAGAGAGAGAGAGAGAGAGAGAGAGAGAGAGAGAGAGAGAGAGAGAGAGAGAGAGAGAGAGAGAGAGAGAGAGAGAGAGAGTGTTGATATGAGATGTTTGAGTAGAAGTGAGAGTATCATACCTGGTTCAAAGGGTTTATAACTTCAGCCACTGGATATGGGAGAGATATTCAACTGAATCCATGAGTTTCTGATGAATTAGAGCCTTCAGTTAGGTATAGACAGAGAGGTAGTGAGAGACTATAGAGAGGCTGTAAGAGTTAGTGATACATTATAGAGAAGCTGTAACAGTCGGTGATAGGGTATAGAGAGGCTGTAAGAGACAGTGATAGGGTATAGAGAGACTGTAAGAGTCAGTGATAGGGTATAGAGAGACTAAGAGTCAGTGATAAGGTATAGAGAGGCTGTAAGAGTCAGTGATAGGGTTTAGAGAGGCTGTAAGAGTCAGTGATAGGGTATAGAGAGGCTGTAAGAGTCAGTTATAGGGTATAGAGGGGCTGTGAGAGACAGTTATAGGGTATAGAGGGGCTGTGAGAGAGTTATAGGGTATAGAGGGGCTGTGAGAGACAGTTATAGGGTATAGAGGGGCTGTGAGAGACAGTTATAGGGTATAGAGAGGCTGTAAGAGACAGTTATAGGGTATAGAGAGGCTGTAAGAGTCAGTGATAGGGTTTAGAGAGGCTGTAAGAGTCAGTGATAGGGTTTAGAGAGGCTGTAAGAGTCAGTGATAGGGTTTAGAGAGGCTGTAAGAGTCAGTGATAGGGTTTAGAGAGGCTGTAAGAGTCAGTGATAGGGTTTAGAGAGGCTGTAAGAGTCAGTGATAGGGTTTAGAGAGGCTGTAAGAGTCAGTGATAGGGTTTAGAGAGGCTGTAAGAGTCAGTGATAGGGTTTAGAGAGGCTGTAAGAGTCAGTGATAGGGTTTAGAGAGGCTGTAAGAGTCAGTGATAGGGTATAGAGAGGCTGTAAGAGTCAGTGATAGGGTTTAGAGAGGCTGTAAGAGTCAGTTATAGGGTATAGAGAGGCTGTAAGAGACAGTGATAGGGTTTAGAGAGGCTGTAAGAGTCAGTGATAGGGTTTAGAGAGGCTGTAAGAGTCAGTGATAGGGTTTAGAGAGGCTGTAAGAGTCAGTGATAGACTATGAGTGTATGTACCAGTGAGTGGGGAGGGCTTGCAGAGGGTGCTGTACTGGTTGTGTACATAGGGGGTTCCGTGTCTGGAGCTGAAGGCTGAGGAGGATGCCAGCACCAGCTCTTCCTTGATGAGGCAGGCCTTGGGGTGGTCATCCGTCAGCTCCAGCAAACGCTGCTCCAGAGAGCCTCTCAGCAGGTCACAGCGCTGTGACGACTCACTCAGACCACACTGGGCCTGGGAGGAGAGAGGGGTTACAATGGTGTGTGTGTGCATTTAAATGTGCCCTAAATGGTGTGTGTGTTTTTGTGTGTGTTTGTGTGTATGTGTGCATTAAATGTGTGTTCATGTGTGAGATCCAGACAGTGGTCTTGTGTGCGAACTCTGACCTCTGACATGGCCTTCTTGTCCTGGACCTTCCCTACTCCCAGCAGCCTCAGCATGTTCTTGGCTCCCTCAGCCATGGCGTGCTCCACACGGTAATGATGCCACAGCTCCTCCACACGCAGCTCCACCCCACACGTGTCTGGCTTACCTGGGGAGAACGATAACAAACCATTTACTGACCCTTTGACTTTTTCTACATTTTGTTATGTTACAGCCTTATTCTAAAATGGATTAAATTCAATCTACACATAATACACCATAATGACAAAGCAAGAGCAGGTTTAAGACATTTTTGCAAATGTAAAAAAATGAATAATAATTAAACATGACATTTACATAAGTATTCAGACTCAGTACTTTGTTGAAGCACCTGCGGCAGTGATTACATCCTTTTGTCTTCTTGGGTATGACGCTACAAGTTTGCCACACCTGGATTTGGAAAGTTTCTCCCATTCTCTGCAGATCCTTTCAAGCTCTGTTTGGATGGGGAGCGTCGCTGCACAGCTATTTTCAGGTCTCTCCAGACATGTTCAATCAGGTTCAAGTCCGGGCTCTGGCTGGGCCACTCAAAGTCATTCAGAGACGTGTCCCGAAGCCACTCCTCCATTGTCTTGGCTGTGTGCTTGGGGTTGTTGTCCTGTTGGAAGGTGAAACCTTCGCCCCAGTCTGAGGTCCTGAGTGCTCTGGAGAAGGTTTTCATCAAGGATCTCTCTGTACTTTGCTCCATTCATCTTTCCCTCGATCCTGACTAGTCTCCCAGTCCCTGCCATTGAAAAACATCCCCACAGTATGATGCTGTCACCGCCATGCTTCCCCATAGCGATGGTGCCAGGTTTCCTCCAGATGTGACGCTTGCCATTCAGGCCAAATGTTCAATCTTGGTTTCATCAGACTAGAGAATCTTGTTTCTCATGGTCTGTTAGTCCTTTAGGTGCCTTTTGGCAAACTCCAAGCGTTTTGTCATGTGCCTTTTACTGAGGAGGGGCATCGGTCTGGCCACTCTACCATAGAGGCCTGATTGGTGGAGTGCTGCAGAGATGGTAGTCCTTCTGGAAGGTTCTCCCATCTCCAAATTGAAACTCTGGAGCTCTGTCAGAGTGACCATCGGGATCTTGGTCATGTCCCTGACAAAGTCCCTTCTCCCCTGATTTATCAGTTTGGCCGGGCGCCAGCTCTGGAAATAGTCTTGGTGGTTCCAAACTTCTTCCATTTTAGAATGACGGAGGCCACTGTGTTCTTAGGGACCTTTTTATTTATTTCACCTTTATTTAACCAGGTAGGCAAGTTGAGAACAAGTTCTCATTTACAATTGCGACCTGGCCAAGATAAAGCAAAGCAGTTCGACAGATACAACGACACAGAGTTACACATGGAGTAAAACAAACATACAGTCAATAATACAGTATAAACAAGTCTATATACAATGTGAGCAAATGAGGTGAGAAGGGAGGTAAAGGCAAAAAAGGCCATGGTGGCAAAGTAAATACAATATAGCAAGTAAAACACTGGAATGGTGTACCTTCAATGCTGCAGAAATGTTTTGGTACCCTTCCCCAGATCTGTGCCTCGATTACAATCCTGTCTCGGAGCTCTACGGACAATTCCTTTGACCTCATGGCTTGGTTTCTGCTCTGACATCCACTGTCAACTGTGGACCATGTGCCTTTCCAAATCATGTCCAATCAATTAAATTTACCACGGTGGACTCCAATCAAGTTGTAGAAACATCTCAAGGATGATCAATGGAAACAGGATGGACCTGAGCTCAATTTGGAGTCTCATAGCAAAGGGTCTGAATACTTACGTAAATAAGGTATTTCTGTTTTTTATTTGTAATAAATTTGTTTTCGTCTTGTAATATTTGTAATAAACCTGTTTTCGTCTTGTCATTATGGGGTATTGTGTAGATTGATGAGACATAAAACAAACAATATATTTTAGAATAAGGCTTTAACATAACAACATTTGGGAAAAGTAATGGGGTCTGAATACTTTCCGAATGCACTGTATACAGTTATCTTTCATAATATGACAAAGTAATCTGTACTGAAAATCAAAATCAAGCTAATGTGAGGTTTTGGTGGGGTTTTTGATGGATTTGTGTGCGTCTGTATGTGTCCTAAGTTAGGGATGGTTCATGACTTATGAGGTTAAACGCCCTGCAGCTCTGATCTATTCTTAAACTAAAGGAGGGAGGAAGGTAGAGAAAAGAAGGTACCGAGAGGGAAATAGACACAGCAATTCATCTAAAGATATGGGCCTAAATCTGCCTCTTTATTTCCTGTGCTTTTCCCATCTTCTCACTCTCTTTCTCGTTCTCTCTCCCCTCTTTCCATATCTTACTATTTGTTTCCTTGTCTTTCTCTCTCTCCCCTTTTCCCTCTGTCTCTAACCTCGGGTAAATGAAGCAGGACTTTTTGCTGTTGGGCAACATCATGGGGATGCAGGAACATCATTAAGGCCTTAACCTGCGCTCTGTGTGGAAGTGAGCCCGGCTGTGTGTGTGTGAGTGTGATTGTATGGAGTGGAGTAGGTTATAATAATGTCCACTCTGCACTTCTGAGGAGGGCATTGATCTGTTACCCACACTTCATATAACATTTAACGATAGATGTACAGATTAGAGACAGAGAGACAAAGGGGGATGAAGAGACAGACAGTCAGACAGACAGTCAGACAAGCAGGCAGGCAAGTAGGCAGGCAGGCAGGCAGAGACAGACAGATATTTACCCTGGATATCTTCAGTCTGCTCAGTGGCCTGCATGGCCTTGCGGATCTGCATGCGGATGATGTCGATCTTGGTCTTGCTGTCCTGCAGCATCTGCTGGGCCGTCTGATGCATCTTCTTGTCCTACAAGCGACACCGTACAGTGAGGACAGTGAAATAGCAGACAGCTCACAAATACACATCCTAGCTAACCTTCACTACTCAGAAAAGAATCAGGCTGGGAGATGATCTGACTAGAGACATGAACTCAGAAGAGTGAGAAAGAGAGATTGTGGAGGGACTGGTTGTATTGTACATAGGCTACAGTAGATGTATATATTAGAGGGGTTAGGTGGTCCAGTACCTTGGTGACTCCATTGGCATAAATGGGGATCATGTTTTCTGCTCCCTGTTTGCACTTGAGTTCGATGTTGAGCTGGCGCTCCAGAGCCGTGATCCGGTCCTGATTGGCCGAGCGGCTGCGCGCCCCGGGAGACTTGGGGGCATCTGAGGGTCAAAGGTCATGGTTTTAACTGACAGTTATTATAATCATGAACAATGGCCAACATGTTTCTACACAATAAAGGTAAAATAAAAAATAAATGACAACTTTTGGTTGAATCCATCCAATGGTATAAGGCTACACGCCATTCGCTTCATAGTTCCATCCCCGTCAGTGATACCTGTGTTGTTGTCGTCCCCTCCTTTGACCACAATGTAAGCATCCAGCTCCTGTAACTTAGAGTGCAGGCTGTCCAGTCTGCGGTTGGAGCTGCGGAGCTGGCTGTCCACCTGCTGGGCATTCTTCTTGTCTGTGGTGGCTCTCCTCAGGTTATCTGCTCCTTCCTTGATCTTCAGCTCCTTCCTGATCCAGTCAAATCACAGGGACTTTTCATAAGTTTGTAGCATCACACAATGAGTAGTTAATCAATACATCATAGAAATGATTGAATAGTAAATGAGTAATTAAGTAGTAATGCTAACCTGATCTCCCGGCGGATGTGGTCCCTCGCTCCGTCCAGCCGCTGCTGAATGCTGGAGTCAGAGAAGTCTGAGCTCTGGTCCAGACCCAGCTGCTCCAGCAGTGACAGCCCACCTGGGTCACTCTGACAGGGGGAGAGGAAGAGGAGAGGGGGAGAGAGAATGGATAATAGATTAGCATCAGTCAAATACATTGCGACATGTATTGTGCCAAGATGATACTGGGGTGATAGCAGAGAGACGATAAACCAAGGTCTGCCGTATTTCCACTCTCAGGGAAAAGGGCCTAATTAGGGGTTTTGGAGGAGTGGAGCTGCAGGGGACTAGGTTGTGTTCACCTTTGACATCAGATGTCTCCCACACAGCCCTGTAGGTCAGAAGGTTTAACTGAGCAGCACTAAACTGGCAGCAAATATTAGGAGAGAGAGGAGCATTTATCTGTACAGGGAAAGGAGAGAGAGAGAGAGAGACCAGACCTTCACTGTAGAACTGGAAAGAGTAAGATACTACATTACACTAATACGAGAGAGAGAGAGAGAGGAGAGAGAGAGAACGAGAGAGAGAGACAGAGACAGAGACAGAGACAGAGACAGAGACAGAGAGAGAGAGAGAGAGACAGACAGAGAGTGAGAGAGTGAGAGAGTGAGAGAGTGAGAGAGAGAGAGAGAGAGAGAGAGAGAGAGAGCAGGCTAATGTGTTTCCAATGGGTCCCAGAGGCAGGTGCCCAAACCAAAGAGCCCAACCTTTCAGCTCATCCTGTGTGACTGCAGCACAGCAAAGAGTAAAAGTACTGTAGATCCATGGCTAGAGTAGATGTAACAGAGGCCAAGACAGCAACAGAAAGGGACAGACGGAGTCAGGGACTTTAAAAATATTAGGTGAGTGCAGAGAACAGAGAACTGAGTCTAAGAGCAGCAGAGTGGGACTGAGACGTTAAATGAGTCAAGGCCTGAGTGCTCACATACCCTCCTGATGGTAACCAGATCAGAGCAGATTAGGGCAGCATTAATAGAGACTCAAATCTATCAGGGCTTGTTCCTGCTCAGAGCCACTGATACACACAGACACGCTGTCAGCACGCCAGCCAGCCACACAGAAACAGATACAGCACACAAACACACATGACAGTGTGATAGACATTAGGCACAAATACAGACATACAGTGGGGAGATACACTGCCGATTTAGCTGATTTTCCTACTTACAAAGCATGTAATTTTTATCATAGGTACACTTCAACTGTGAGAGACAGAATCTAAAACAAAAGTCCAGAAAATCACATTGTATGATTTTTAAGTAATTCATTTGCTTTTTATTGCATGACATAAATATTTGATCACCTACCAACCAGTAAGAATTCCGGCTCTCACAGACCTGTTAGTTTTTCTTTAAGAATCCCTCCTGTTCTCCACTCATTACCTGTATTAACTGCACCTGTTTGAACTCGTTACCTGTATAAAAGACACCTGTCCACACACTCAAACCTCTCCACAATGGCCAAGACCAGAGAGCTGTGTAAGGACATCAGGGATAAAATTGTAGACCTGCACAAGGCTGGGATGGGCTACAGGACAATAGGCAAGCAGCTTGGTGAGAAGGCAACAACTGTTGGCACAATTATTAGAAAATGGAAAAAGTTCAAGATGACGGTCAATCACCCTCGGTCTGGGGCTCCATGCAAGATCTCACCTCTTTGCGCATCACCCTCGGTCTGGGGCTCCATGCAAGATCTCACCTCGTGGGGCATCAATGATCATGAGGAAGGTGAGGGATCAGCCCAGAACTACACGGCAGTACCTGGTCAATGACCTGAAGAGCGCTGGGACCACAGTCTCAAAGAAAGCCATTAGTAACACACTACGCCGTCATGGATTAAAATCCTGCAGTGCACGCAAGGTCCCCCTGCTCAAGCCAGCGCATGTCCAGGCCAGTCTGAAGTTTGCCAATGACCATCTGGATGATCCAGAGGAGGAATGGGAGAAGGTCATGTGGTCTGATGAGACAAAAATAGAGCTTTTTGGTCTAAACTCCACTCGCCGTGTTTGGAGGAAGAAGAAGGATGAGTACAACCCCAAGAACACCATCCCAACCGTGAAGTCTCCAGACCTGAACCCAATAGAAAATCTTTGGAGGGAGCTGAAAGTCCGTATTGCCCAGCGACAGCCCCGAAACCTGAAGGATCTGGAGAAGGTCTGTATGGAGGAGTGGGCCAAAATCCCTGCTGCAGTGTGTGCAAACCTGGTCAAGAACTACAGGAAACGTATGATCTCTGTAATTGCAAACAGAGGTTTCTGTACCAAATATTAAGTTCTGCTTTTCTGATGTATGATATACTTATGTCATGCAATGAAATGCAAATGAATTACTTAAAAATCATACAATGTGATTTTCTGGATTTTTGTTTTAAATTCCATCTCTCACAGTTGAAGTGTACCTATGATAAAAAATTACAGACCTCTACATGCTTTGTAAGTAGTAAAACCTGCAAAATCGGCAGTGTATCAAATACTTGTTCTCCCCACTGTACATGCATGTAACGGCATTGCATGCATATAAGCACACACACACACACACACACACACACACACACACACACACACACACACACACACACACACACACACACACACACACACACACACACACACACACACACACACACACACACACACACACACACACACACACACACACACACACACCGGCATGCAACACTATCACAGTAAATCCCCAACAGCAGACATCAGCAACAATCAAACAGAGACAGCACCATTATTTGAGTTGAACAGAGCCCAGATCCTACAACATTGAGACAGACAGAGCAGTCCCAGTCCCTCCCCTCTCATAACGACTGACTGACTGCTGTAGGCCACTCAGAGACCCGGCCCTGGCTCCAGCCTGCAGATCTGATTACAGCAGAATCCCTATTGGCCTGTTCAGCACCACGCCAGGCATAACAGAGCAGAGCCCGGCTCCTACCAGGCAGACTCTCATTAGAACCATAATCCATCTCCAATACAATACAGCAGGCTGCAGGCAAGCCAGCCCTCGTGGCCAAGCCCAGCTACTGAGCCTTCGAGTGCTACTTACACAGGCTATTAAACAGGAAAACTTCCACAACAACAGTGCAGAGTAGTCATGGTAATCTGGGAATATTTCTCATAGCGGACCTGATGGCCTAATGTTGTGTCAAACGGCTCACTAAATGCTTGGCTATTTGTTGTGAAGGAACACAGCGTTAGATATACAGGTGAAATAGTACTGTTGGTATCAACGCGATCACAAATTGTGGGGCAAATGGCCCAGTTAGCTGGAGCGTGGTGTTACTGTCCAAACAACACACCAAGGCTGTAGCTTCATTGTGCTCCCAGCCCTGTCCTTCTCTACACTAAAATCACCTAGAGATGGAGGTAGAGAACATACAAGGAGAGAGAAAGATGAGGGAGGAATAGAGCCTTGGTAGGACTAAGACAGGAAGAACACCCACTTGTTGAGCAGAGCTGAGACACACACAACACACTAGTTTGACACACACACTCGTCTTACAATGAACAGCCACTAATACTGAGGCAGGACGTGAGCAACAGCGGCACAGAGGAGAGAAGAGGAAGGAGGAAAGGGCCGGAACATTAACCATGTGACTCACGGCTATACATTTATAGCCATTTAGCAATGCCCTCCAGCGGAACAATACCGAGAAATTGAATAGAGGCCGTTCTCCACTCAGATGGGTCTGAAAACAATGCGACAATACTAAAAGCAGCCCCGACATGAGTCATCAGAGATGGCATGGACTGAGAAGGAAGTGAACATGAAGCAGAAAGCGGAGAGGAAACTCACAAACACACTGTAGTGTGGAAGGCAGCCATGTTGTATGGTGCCCAGACAGAGTGTGCCTACCGAAGACTCGGCGTCCCCCTGGTCCTGTTCAGTGTGAGTGGGGAGGTCTGCAGCAGTGTGCTCCCCTGGGCAGTCCGCCAAAGCTCCCTCGCTGGCCATGGCCCACCCTGGCTCTCTCTCTGTGTTGCCCAACCTCTCCCCTTTGCCCTGTTATACACTCTCACACCAGAACCGCCACTGAAAGTACAGAGAGCTATTCTTGCCTCCTCAAATCCGGGATGTGCTTCCTTCCCGCCAGGAATAATCAAAAGAGACTCAATCTGAAGCGAGTGAGCAAGGAAGAGGTAGGAAGAGAGAGAGAGAGAGAGACAGCCCCACCCCACTGCTTCCTGTTCTGCTCTCTAGCCCAGAGAGAGAGAGCGAAAGACTAACAGTAACACTACAGAAACACACACACAGAGGAGAGTGGTGTGGTTTTGTAAGCGAGTGAGCAATGCCACTTTGCTTCCTGCTGTTGGCTGCTCTTAGCATAGCGACAGGCTGCTGTGATAGACACTGATCACATCAAACACACTGCCAGATGCTGTGTGTGTTTCAAGTTTCATTAGTCATATGTACAGGCTATACCTGTTATACACAGTCCAAAGAAATTGTTACCTGCAGGTTCCTTCTGGACAATACAACAATAACAATAAGAAATAAGAAATGATAAGAACAGGAACATAAAGTAAATGGCTCAGTAGAATAGAATAAACATTTTAGTATAAGTATAATACAGGAAGGTACAATTCAGAGTCCAATATTTACACGTGTTTTGGGGAAGGGAGGATTCAGGGGCAAGTGTTTAAATTGTGCAGTATTTGGCAATCATAACAAGAGTCTGGTAGAAGCAGTTGTGATGTGTGTGTAGAATGAATGTATATATATGTGTGTGTGTGCACTGTTTGGAGTAGATATCCTGGATGGGTGGGAGCACGGTGATGTACAGCGCATTCGGAAAGTATTCAGACCCCTTGACCTTTTCCACATTTTGTTACCTTACAGCCTTATTCTAAAATGGATTACATGTATTTTGTCCCTCATCAATCTACACACAATACCCCATAATGACAACACAAAAACAGGTTTTTAGATTTTTTTTGACACCTTAAGTATTCAGACCCTTTGAGACTCTATGAGACTCGAAATAGAGCTCAGGTGCATCCTGTTTCCATTTCTCCTACTTGAGATGTTTCTACAACTTGATGAGGTCAAAGGATTTGTCCGTAGAACTCCAAGACAGAATTGTGTCGAGGCACAGATCTGGGGAAGGGTAACAAAACATTTCTGCATTTCTGCATTGAAGGTCCCCAAGAACACAGTGGCCTCCGTCATTCTAAAATAAAGAAGTTTGGAACCACCAAGAATGAGAGCAATTGGGGAAGAAGGGCCTTGGACAGGGAGGTGTTTCTCTGTGGAGATGGGAGAACCTTCCAGAAGGACAACCATCTCTGCAGCCCTCCACCAATCAGGCCTTTATGGTAGAGTGGCCAGACGGAAGTCACTGGTGCCAAAAGTCACCTAAAGGACTCTGACCATGAGAAATAAGATTCTCTGGTCTGATGAAACCAAGATTGAACTCTTTGGCCTGAACGCCACGCAGCACGTCTGGAGGAAACCTGACACCATCCCTACGGTGAAGCATGGTGGTGGCAGCAGCATGCCGTGGGGATGTTTCTCAGTGGCAGGGACTGGTAGACTAGTCAGAATCGAGGGAAGGATGAATGGCACAAAGTACAGAGAAATGCTTGATGAAAACCAGCTCCAGAGCGTTCAGGATCTCAGACTGGGGCGAAGGTTCACCTCCCAACAGGACAATGACCCTTAGCACACAGCCAAGACAACACAGGAGTGGCTTCGAGTCTCTGAATGTCCTTGAGTGGCCCAGCCAGAGCCCGGACTTGAACCCAATCAAGCTATCTCAGGAGAGACCTGAAAATAGCTGTGCAGCGATGCTCCCCATCCAACCTGACAGAGCTTGAGAGAATCTGCAGAGAAGAATGGGAGAAACTCCCCAAATACAGGTGTGCCAAGCTTGTAGCGTCATAGCCAAGAAGACTCGAGGCTGTAGTCGCTGCCAAAGGTGCTTCAACAAAGTACTGAGTAAATGGTCTGAATACTTACGTGAATGTAATATTTCCGTTTTTTATTTGTAATACATTTGCAAACACTTCTAAAAACCTGCTTTTGCTTTGTCATTATGGGGTAATGTGTGTAGATTGATGAGGGAATACGACTGTAACATAACAAAATGTGTAGAAAGTCAAGGGTTCTGAATACTTTCCGAATGCACAGTACTGGGCCATCTTGCAGTCATGGATGGAGTATTTCCCATAACAGGCCGTGATGCAACCGGTGTGTGTGTTCATTTGGGGAGAGGTGAGAGGCACAGGAGGATGTAGAGAGCACAGCTGAGTGAAAACGGTCAAAGGCCAAGATATCACAACCAGGAAACCACAAAAAGCTTTCAAATCAGTCACTGAAAAAGCAGTCATACATAGTTAATTACACCTAATAATAAAAGCTAAAGGAATCATTAGCTATTCTTGCCTTTTGTCCTAAACAGGGAAACATTGATGCACAGCAGTCGTTGTATGTATCATGTTACAACAGAAGCATGTTGTTCATGAATAGCATCAGGCCACATGGAGAAGAACACCCATGGAGAGAAACAGAGGCACAGCTGCTTCACAGAACAGGGAACAGGAAGTGGAACTAAACTATGTCACAGTCTTTGTATCATGAGAGTGAGAGGGAGGGAGGATTAGGGTTGCAAAATGGGAACTTACAATGAATGTCCTGGTTTTCATGAAATCCCAGTTAGAGGATTCTGTAATCAGGAGGGAATAAGCAGGAAATCCAGAATCCTCCAAACAGGATTTCTGGAAAACCAGGGAATTTATTGAAAGTTCCTGGAATTTTGCAACCCTAGGGAGTAAGGCTGGGCGATATGGGCTAGAAATCATATCTAAATTTTTGTCCAATTGCTTATATAATTGTGTTTTATGATTATTGCACATTTATAAAACACAGACTAGCTAGTATAACAGTATTTGGCTAAAACGCTGCTAGCAGTACGTGGTAATGACAAATTGAGCATGAATTTTTCAGAATCACAATTTGAATAGATGAGACATAAAAATGGTGTCGTTAAAGGTTAACTTATACACTTTTACAATCAAATAATGTCTCAATGTGTCCATATGACCAAATCTGTTGGACCAAACCTCAAATGCAAATAGCGAGTTGAAACCGCTTGTCAGAGAGGAAGAAGTGATCTCTCAACTTTGTTGGTGTGAGGGGCAGGGGCAGGGGGAGGGGCTTGGTGTGTGTAAACAGAGAGGAAGAAGTGATCTCTCAACTTTGTTGGTGTGAGGGGCAGGGGCAGGGGCTTGGTGTGTGTAAACAGAGAGGAAGAAGTGATCTCTCAACTTTGTTGGTGTGAGGGGCAGGGGCAGGGGGAGGGGCTTGGTGTGTGTAAACAGAGAGAAAGAAGTGATCTCTCAACTTTGTTGGTGTGAGGGGCAGGGGGAGGGGCTTGGTGTGTGTAAACAGAGAGAAAGAAGTGATCTCTCAACTTTGTTGGTGTGAGGGGCAGGGGAGGGGCTTGGTGTGTGTAAACAGAGAGGAAGAAGTGATCTCTTAACTTTGTTGGTGTGAGTGGCAGGGGGAGGGGGAGGGGCTTGGTGTGTGTAAACAGAGAGGAAGAGGCGATGCGAGAGGTTTCACTCTTGGCTAAATCTGTCCAAAATAAACCCAATGCGTGTTAATGGGAAGGTGCACACAGCACAGAAGGCGCAAAGGAGACAAGATCAAAAACACAACATGAGAACAAGCGGACTTAAACACTCATAAAAACGAAAAATACAAAAAAACATTATTGAGATACAGGCATTTGGAATATCGTGCAAAAACATACATTTGAATGAATAAAATAGATTTGATATATTCTCCAGTCCTACTGGGGAGGATGAATAACCATCACAAACAGGTAAAGTTTATAGACAAACAGCAGTGAGAGGGGTGACCCAGCAGAACAGCCTGAGCGTCCATGTTGCCTCCAGCCTCCTGTCAGTGACTGATTCAGTGAGGTTGTGTCAGTCTGAAGCTCTGACTCAGAGGCTACCCTAGGTCACCAGAATGGCTCACAGCCATGTCAGACCAGGCACACACTGTCAAAACACTGTCTCTCTCATAAACACACAGATGTACACACACATACAGGTAGGCACACACACCCTTGACACACACACACACACTCGAGGATATCTACTCGAAACAGTGCCTGAGGAAAGCCCGCAGCATCATCAAGGTCCCCACACACCCCAGTCATGAGCTGTTCACTCCCTTACCGTTTGGCAGACGGTACCGGAGCATGAGATCTGATACCAACAGGCTCAGAGACAGTTTCTATCTACATGCCATCAGACTGTTGAACACTTGAACTGGACCTGCTCTGATTCTTCGCACCTTAGAACACATGCACTCACACGACAGCCTACTCAGAGGAAGTGAACGTGTCCCATAGAATGACTTCCTATAGAGAAGGCATGTGTGTATGTATGTATGTATGTATGTATGTATGTATGTATGTATGTATGTATGTATGTATGTATGTATGTATGTATGTGTGTGTGTGTGTGTGTGTGTGTGTGTGTGTGTGTGTGTGTGTGTGTGTGTGTGTGTGTGTGTGTGTGTGTGTGTGTGTGTGTGTGTGTGTGTGTGTGTGTGTGTGTGTCTGTATGTGACATGCAACACACAAGACAGCCATAGAGAGAAAGAAACAAGAAAATGGGAGTCACCCTCATCCCTCTCCCTCTTCTCTCTCACCCTCTTCCTCTCTCCCGTCATCCCTCAGTCAGTCTATCTGCCATGCTGTGGCTGGGTCCCAGTGAGTAGTAGCTCCTCTCAGCTCGATGTAGCCATTGACTGAAAGCCATCCCTTTGATGAAGTTAATGGCCTGACTGCCGGGGTTGCCTCGCCTGCCTCTATAAATAAACATAAAGCCCATCTCATTGACTTTAAGGGAAGCACTCTTGTCTATCTGTGCCACTTCCCTCCCAACTCCCTCCCTCACACCTGTGATGCTTGGTGATGCATAAGCAAATATCAATAATGACAATGACAGGGGAATGAGAAAGCAGAGTGCTGCTGCTTAACTGATAGGCTATGAGGCACTAATGTATAAGTCATTATCATTTAATAACAATGTCCTTTCCGGCTCAGTCATGTGTGCTCTGATGGGATATTTTGGGGGAAGAGAAATGAGGGACGGGGGAACTGCTGGGGGATTGGCAGTTCCAGGAACAAGCTGGAGGATGGCAATGACATGTTTTGGAGTTGGGGCCATGGATTAACCTAGAAGCAATGTGAAGCCACTGTGTGGGAGTGGATGTTCAGACAGGTGACAGACAGTGACCTGTAGATGACCCATCAAGGTCTTCCTAGAGAAAGCTGTCAAAAGCACAGAGAGGTGTGCCACAAGGGTCATAGTGATTGCCCCTGAGGGAGAGAGAATGAACATGGTGTTGTGCTATAAGTGTCAGAGGATGAGAAACAATGACCTCTGGGGTCAGCAGAGAACATTGGCACTCATGAACATCACCACAAGTTCCTAAAAAACGAAGTGAAAGAGATAGCGAGAAAGTAAAGGTGAGGAGAGAACGAGTGTTTAAAACAGGACAGAACTCTCTCAATATCACTATTATCCATCAATTTCATGGCTAGTGACTACACTCTGTCGTGTAATCACAAGACCCAGACAGAGACAGAATGTGGGAGCGTCATCTAGAGACCCAGACAGAGACAGAATGAGGGAGCGTCATCTAGAGACCCAGACAGTGACAGAATGAGGGAGCGTCATCTAGAGACCCAGACAGAGACCGAATGAGGGAGCGTCATCTAGAGACCCAGACAGAGACAGAATGAGGGAGCGTCATCTAGAGACCCAGACAGAGACAGAATGAGGGAGCGTCATCTAGAGACCCAGACAGTGACAGAATGAGGGAGCGTCATCTAGAGACCCAGACAGAGACAGAATGAGGGAGCGTCATCTAGAGACCCAGACAGTGACAGAATGAGGGAGCGTCATCTAGAGACCCAGACAGAGACAGAATGAGGGAGCGTCATCTAGAGACCCAGACAGAGACAGAATGAGGGAGCGTCATCTAGAGACCCAGACAGTGACAGAATGAGGGAGCGTCATCTAGAGACCCAGACAGTGACAGAATGAGGGAGCGTCATCTAGAGACCCAGACAGAGACAGAATGAGGGAGCGTCATCCAGAGACCCAGACAGAGACAGAATGAGGGAGCGTCATCTAGAGACACAGACAGTGACAGAACGAGGGAGCGTCATCTAGAGACCCAGACAGAGACAGAATGAGGGAGCGTCATCTAGAGACCCAGACAGTGACAGAATGAGGGAGCGTCATCTAGAGACCCAGACAGAGACAGAATGTGGGAGCGTCATCTAGAGACCCAGACAGAGACAGAATGAGGGAGCGTCATCGAGAGACCCAGACAGAGACAGAATGAGGGAGCGTCATCTAGAGACCCAGACAGTGACAGAATGTGGGAGCGTCATCTAGAGACCCAGACAGAGACAGAATGAGGGAGCGTCATCTAGAGACCCAGACAGAGACAGAATGAGGGAGCGTCATCTAGAGACCCAGACAGTGACAGAATGAGGGAGCGTCATCTAGAGACCCAGACAGAGACAGAATGAGGGAGCGTCATCTAGAGACCCAGACAGTGACAGAATGAGGGAGCGTCATCCAGAGACCCAGACAGTGACAGAATGAGGGAGCATCATCTAGAGACCCAGACAGAGACAGAATGAGGGAGAGTCATCTAGAGACCCAGACAGTGACAGAATGAGGGAGCGTCATCTAGAGACCCAGACAGAGACAGAATGAGGGAGCGTCATCTAGAGACCCACAGTGACAGAATGAGGGAGCGTCATCTAGAGACCCAGACAGAGACAGAATGAGGGAGCGTCATCTAGAGACCCAGACAGAGACAGAATGAGGGAGCGTCATCTAGAGACCCAGACAGAGACAGAATGAGGGAGCGTCATCTAGAGACCCAGACAGTGACAGAATGAGGGAGCGTCATCTAGAGACCCAGACAGTGACAGAATGAGGGAGCGTCATCTAGAGACCCAGACAGAGACAGAATGAGGGAGCGTCATCTAGAGACCCAGACAGAGACAGAATGAGGGAGCGTCATCTAGAGACCCAGACAGTGACAGAATGAGGGAGCGTCATCTAGAGACCCAGACAGTGACAGAATGAGGGAGCGTCATCTGGAGACCCAGACAGGGACAGAATGAGGGAGCGTCATCTAGAGACCCAGACAGAGACAGAATGAGGGAGCGTCATCTAGAGACCCACAGTGACAGAATGAGGGAGCGTCATCTAGAGACCCAGACAGAGACAGAATGAGGGAGCGTCATCTAGAGACCCAGACAGTGACAGAATGAGGGAGCGTCATCTAGAGACCCAGACAGTGACAGAATGAGGGAGCGTCATCTAGAGACCCAGACAGAGACAGAATGAGGGAGCGTCATCTAGAGACCCAGACAGAGACAGAATGAGGGAGCGTCATCTAGAGACCCAGACAGTGACAGAATGAGGGAGCGTCATCTAGAGACCCAGACAGTGACAGAATGAGGGAGCGTCATCTGGAGACCCAGACAGGGACAGAATGAGGGAGCGTCATCTAGAGACCCAGACAGTGACAGAATGAGGGAGCGTCATCTAGAGACCCAGACAGTGACAGAATGAGGGAGCGTCATCTAGAGACCCAGACAGTGACAGAATGAGGGAGCGTCATCTAGAGACCCAGACAGAGACAGAATGAGGGAGCGTCATCTAGAGACCCAGACAGTGACAGAATGAGGGAGCGTCATCTAGAGACCCAGACAGTGACAGAATGAGGGAGCGTCATCTGGAGACCCAGACAGAGACAGAATGAGGGAGAGTCATCTAGAGACCCAGACAGAGACAGAATGAGGGAGCGTCATCTAGAGACCCAGACAGTGACAGAATGAGGGAGCGTCATCTAGAGACCCAGACAGTGACAGAATGAGGGAGCGTCATCTAGAGACCCAGACAGTGACAGAATGAGGGAGCGTCATCTAGAGACCCAGACAGTGACAGAATGAGGGAGCGTCATCTAGAGACCCAAACATAGACAGAATGAGGGAGCGTCCTCTAGAGACCCAGACAGAGACAGAATGAGGGAGCGTCATCTAGAGACCCAGACAGTGATTGAATGAGGGAGCGTCATCTAGAGACCCAGACAGTGACAGAATGAGGGAGCGAGAGAGAGAGAGAGAGAGAGAGAGAGAGAGAGAGAGAGAGAGAGAGAGACAGAGAGAGACAGAGAACGAAAGGATCCAGGGAAACAGGAGAGATATGTGAGGTTGTCTGAATTCCCCTCACATCCTCTCATCTCCACACAGCCCCATTCAGCAGGCAGCAGGCATGCAGTGGCTGGGATTTGGGTTAAGAGGGCCTGGTGGGGAGCAACAGTGAATTCCAATTACCACTCACTCCCCTCCTCCCTCCTCCCTCCTCCCCTTGATGTGCTGCTTAACCACTGTTAACAGCAGACAAACACATCACATTAAGAGAGCTACCACTCAGATAATGAATATACACACCAACTGAAGAGTTGTGAATACAACAGCATGGAAGTCCATGTCAGTGGAAACGTAGAGAGTAGTGAGGCTGAGGGTGGAGAATCAACGCTCCCAGTGGCGGAGTTGGAGCACAGTGTACAAAACAGTTAGAGGGGTGTCATTGCTGTAGTGTACAGAAAGGCTATGCTAGTGCACTGTATTTATGAAAGGGCGTGGCCCAGTGGCCTCCTAATCCTACAATACCATATACCAGTGGAAAGTTGCCCTAAGAAATTGTCCAAGACTCCAGCCACCCTAGTCATAGACTGTTCTCTTTGCTACAGCACGGCAATTGTTTCCGGAGCACCAAGTCTAGGTCCAAGAGGCTTCTACCCCCAAGCCATAAGACTCCTGTACATCAAATCAAATGTCTATCCAGACTATTTGCATTGCCCCCCTCTTTTACACCTCTGCTACTCTCTGTTGTTATCATCTATGCATAGTCACTTTAATAACTCTACCTACATGTACATATTACCTCAACTAACCGGTGCCCCTGCACATTACCGTACCAGGACACCCTGTATATAGTCTCGCTATTGTTATTTTACTACTGCTCTTTAATTACTTGTTATTTTATTTCTTATTCTTATCCGTATTGTATTTTTTTACTGCATTGTTGGTTAGGGACTCGTAAGTAAGCAGTTCTATTCGGCGCATGTGACTAATAACATTTCAGTTGATTTGATTGGAAGGTTTAGGTGAGATTGTATAATTAAGCCTCCAAATCAGCAAATTGAACTTTGAACTTTTTATATTTTGGAATTTTTCTGTGTGCTTTGTATTTATAATACTGTATAATAGAGGATGTCCAAACTCAATAAAGTCAATAAATAGTCAACTTTAACCTGTAAGTATGGCGGGATTATGTGTGTGTAAGTGTGGGCATGTTTAACTATACTTATGGGGACCAGAAGTCCCTACAAGTATAGTAAACGAACAAAATGCTAACCAACTGGGGACATTTTGTTAGTCCCCACTAGGTCAAGTGCTATTTCTATGGGGTTTAGTGTTGAGGTTACAATTAGTGTGAGGGTTACAATTAGGTTTAGGGTTAAGAGCTAGGGTTAGGTTTAGAGTTATGGTTAAGGTTAGGTTTTGGGGTTAAGGTTAGGGTTAAGGTTAGAGTAAGAGTTAGAGGTTAGGGAAAATAGGATTTTGAATGGGATTGAATTTTGTGTCCCCACAAGGTTAGTTGTACAAGACTGTGTGTGTGTGTGTATGCCAGGAGTGCCGGGTCAACAGCTGGGGAAGAGTCTATCCCCATGAAAAGCAGCATTGTGGAGGGGTCCATCTTCTCAAGAGACTTCAATAAATGCAAATGTGTTTGTGTTGCTGACTCTGTCCATTGTGAGCACCACCACAATCAGTCTCTGTGTTCAGGCCTCAGAGGGTTGAAGACTGCATTTCCAAACAACATCCAAAGGGAAGTACAAATGTGTCTCTCTGTGTCCCACTCATGTAGAGCAGTGGATGGAGAATTCTGATGTTACCAGGGAATCATTTATTAAAGTAGACTACTTTGTTATCAATGCTCTACTGAACCCACCTGCACAAAGCAGCACATTGCAAACACAGTTGGTGACCTACAACAGTCATCCTGAATATGGTCATGACACAGAGCAGAGGGAGAATTACTGAGGTTCTTTATGGGACGATAGATCCACGGCCATGTTAACTGATGCCATTCCTTTGATCTTATATTGTCAGCAGCTTAGAACATGGTGAAAGACACAGAGACAGAGACAGAGACAGAGAGTGAGAGACAGAGACAGGAAGCAAGAGACACAGAGACATAAACAGAGCGAGAGACATAGAGACAGAGACAGGAAGCAAGAGAGACAGAGACAGAGAGTGAGAGACACAGAGACAAAGACATAGACAGAGAGTGAGAGACAGAGACAGAGAGCGAGAGACACAGAGACAGAGACAGAGACAGGCAGCAAGAGACACAGAGACAGAGAGACACCGAGACAGAGAGAAACTCCTGGCCCATGGGGTTGTGTATGTCTCTGTGCTTTGACTCCAGGGAAATTGGGGCTCCAAGCTGTGTGACTCCTGGCTCTGACTCAGATGGTCTGGCGTGGGGATTTCCGCAGCGAGCCTGTCCAGGGTCGATAGCTACATCCTCCCACTCACTAAGGCCCAGTGGGGGGTAGGGAGAGAGAGATGGAGAGAGAAAGAGAGAGAAAGAGAGAGCAAGTGCGAGAGAGAGAGAGAGAGAGAGAGAGAGAGAGAGAGAGAGAGAGAGAGAAAGGAGGTCTGAATGACTGACTGAGAGCCATGCTGTGTTAGACTGTGAACTCCACTCCACAAACACAGCCTCAGGACAGTGGTGCATGAAAAAAAAACAGAGAAGGGAGTGATTTTCCAGCAGACCGATTCAAATCTGCCACAGCTCAGCCGTGACTAATGCCCCACTCAGGGCGTCTGCCTGTGACTGCGCCCGAATACCACGGAAATAACTCAAAATCTATGTTTGAGAAGCAATGCAGCGCTAAGATCTACTTAGATTTTTGTGTTGTGGCAAATCTTCTTTGAACACTTTGTTGGTCTAAGGTCTGAGCAGCAACAGTATTGGTTCTCTCTATATCCAGCCCTCAGTCATCTCCCTGTCTCTCTGCCTGGCTCCTGACTCCACCGATAAGGGCTTCACTGACATGCTTTATAGGCGCTTAATGCTACAGCTTCCTCGCCTAGAGGGGTCAGGGAAAGACGCTGCACACTGCACCGAAAGCTCTGAAAAAAGAATGAATTGGAAACAGATTTTAATAGAAACCGAGAGCAGATTAAAAATGATTATGGCAGAGGGGATAAGAGCACGTCCTATAAAGCTGATGATTATCCATCTTTAGTTCTGTTGACGATAACGGCAGGCGTCCGCAAACAGGAAGGCAAAGACAGCACCAATATGTGTAGCTGTATGTTGTTGACTAATGTTCCCAACTGACTAATGAGCACAGTACTGTTGTGTGTTCAAACAATAAAACAGTCAAGTATAGCAAAGTGCATCATTCCTTACTCGCAGTACACTAAGACGGATGCCTAGTCAACAGTGGGAACAGGAACACCACTTCCAAATACCCTAAGTTCCCCTAGCGTGTTTAATGCAGGGTGGGGTACAATTAAGGAGCTAAAATAAGTGAAGGAGTAGACCGACTTATACAGAGCTATAGTGTGGTTGAGACCCCACAGGAGCAGCAGGAAGGAGAGCTGGAGGGTGGTTACAACTGCCATACCAACGATGGGAAATCACAGCAATTATCAAGATGACGTTGCAACGTCAGCTCAATTAGGACTCTAACTCACAACCAAACAGTCATTTACGGTACCCTCCCCTCCATCTTTCATGTATTTCACCTCTCTCTACTTTCTCTCTCTCTCTGTCTCTCCAGGCAGTGACTTATTCTAAGCACCATGTTTCAAGGCATGTGAAAAGGACTACTGCATTTCTACCTGACCCAGTCTGAAAGTCTGTGTTTTAAGAGAATTATGAGAGTTACAGTTGGTCTTGTGCTCTTCTGTTGTTTTTACAGCCAGGTCACGTCTCTCTCTCTCTCTACTTTTAGACCGAGACTGATAATAGACGTTTTTCCTCGGCTCACATTAATGGCCCCTGGGCAGACAGAACAGACAGCCCACTGTTGGTATGGCAGGACCGTCGCTGCACCCATCAAGCACCGCGTCTGTCCTCCTCTTACACCCCTACACCATTCCCACAGAGCAGACGCTATCACATGACCTCACTGGGAGGCTACCTCATCACCATTACCCTGGGTAACCACAATCAGGTCACTGCATGGGCAATGCCTGGCCTTGATCTTATCTTCCTAGAACAGACTGACTTGCTCACAGGTCCCAGTGGTCACAGCACTGGGGAATGTCTCACCTTCACACCTGAAAATGGTGCCTCTCTCCCAGCTAAAGAGCACACCAAAACAATGCTGCTCAGCATAGCTTCCACTTAAAGCTGGACTCCTTAATAGTGAAGCAGCCACCTCCGTTTGCGATATTACAACAACAAAGACATTCCTGCAAACTGTTTTCCCAGAAGAGCACAATATGTACTGCATGTTTTACCATGCTGGGCAACTCTCCTCAGTTCGCAAACAAAATCAATAACAACGGTGGTGGGGCAGCCAGGGGCGCTGTTTCCCCCTACTGCAGATTCCATCTTTAAGTATTGAATGTCAAAATCAACTAAATTCAAACAAAGTCCTTTAGCGACATTATTTGGGGTTGATCTGTAACAGCCTGTGGCAGCTGTACCCAAATAATGGAAGCATTTTTGTAGTTTGGTAGTGCCCCATGACCCATGGAAAACTTCCAAGGTAAGTCAAAAAGCAATATCTTTGACCTTGTATTTACTAAAATAAAGTATTACTGAATTATGAAAGCTATCCGTTTGCGATTTCAGCACCACAGCTGGGCCAGTCAGTCAGAATGCTGTCTCTGACTGTGATTACAAAGACACTGATTACTACCCATTTATACAGAGATAAAACATTGGCTCCTTCACGACTCCAATCAGCAACCTCATTTCCTACTCACTCTAAAATGGTGATTATGCTTGGCCAATTGGAGTAAAATATGGTGCCCCCACATAACATTGTTTCAGGCATTTCTTTGTTGTAACACATTCCACATGACTGTATGTTTGTTTTACTCCATGTGTAACTCTGTGTTGTTGTATGTGGCGAACTGCTTTGCTTTATCTTGGCCAGGTCGCAAATGTAAATGAGAACTTGTTCTCAACTTGCCTACCTGGTTAAATAAAGGTGAAGTAAAAAATATAAAAAATCCTCAATCCTATAACACCACCACAAGCCCATGAGACCCCAGGCCTCAAAACGTCACTCACAATAATTTACACAACATCCATCACAACTCCACTGAGCAGTATAGTCACAAACAACAGGTCTGGCTGCCCCATGCCACCGTGGAGGACAGTCTTTCATGATCCATCCATGATCAGGGTGGGTTGGCAGTAATCATAACTAATCCCGTGAGGCAAGCCAGTGGGCATTTAGCCAGCATGGCAGAACAGAGCAGAACTATAGCTGGACTGACAAAGGAACAGCTCTTGTTAAGACTGACTGGATGGGCAAGGTAGGTTTGGCTTTGTGAAATGCCCATGGGGACATGGGTTGGGATCATGTATACTAGCTTAACATAACCACTTCAGGGTTTTTTTAATGGACCGCCTAAGTCCAAACAGTCAAAGTATATATATATATATACTGAACAAAAATATAAACGCAACATGTAAAGTGTTGGTCCCATGTTTCATGAGCTGAAATAAAAGATCCCAGAAATGTTGCATACGCACACAAAGCTTATTTCTCTCAAATTCTATTCACAAATTTGTTAACAACCCTGTTAATGAGCATTTCTCATTTTCCAAGATAATCTATCCACCTGACAGATGTGACATATCAAGAAGCTGATTTAATAGCATGATTTTTACACAGGTGCACCTTGGGCTAGGGACAATAAAAGGCCAATCTAAAATGTGAAGTTTTGTTGCACAATGCCACAGATGTCTGAAGTTTTAAGGGAGCATGCAATTGGCATGCTGACTGCAGGAATGTCCACCAGAGAGGTTGCCAGAGAATTTAATGTTTAATTCTCTACCATAAGCCGCCTCCAACATCGTTTTAAAGAATTTGGCAGTACGTCCAACCGTCCTCACAACCGCTGACAAAGTGTAGCCACGCCAGCCCAGGACCTGCACATCCGGCTTCTTCAACTGCGGGTTCGTCTGAGACCAGCCACCTGAATAGCTGATGAAAATGAAGAGTATTTCTGTCTGTAATAAAGCCCTTTTGTGGGAGAAAACAAATTCTGCTTGGCTGGGCCTGGCTCCCCAGTGGGTGGGCCTATGCCCTCCCAGGCCCATGCATGTCTGCCCAGTCATGCGCCCTTGCCCAGTCATGTGAAATACATAGATTAGGGGCTGATGAATTTATTTAAATGGTCTGATATCCTTATATGAACTGTAACTCAGTAAAATCGTTGAAATTGTTGAATGTTGCGTTTATATTTTTGTTCAGTATTTATACAAAATAATACTTTTCGGGATGGTAAAACATTTTCAGTGTAAAATTCAATGACTAAAACCAGATATAATGTCTGTAAAAAAGATAATGGACCTATATATCTTAAATAAGGTCATCTTTGAGAACTAACAATAATCTAAATGAAAAACTAGACAGTTGGAATTTCCTAAAATGTCATGGCATTGGGCCCCCATTGATTTTGTTATAATGTTTGAGTCACTCAGATAGCCTAGGAACACAGCATACGCCATGACAAAATGTGAAGAAATGCAGGAAACTCGCTTTAAACTGGTAAAAATGGCTCTCCACCCCATGACAAAATGATGTCTCTGCAGTCAAGAGAGCCTCTAAAATGTTCAGTCGGAGATCGTGCCATTGACCACGCCCACCACCTAAGCCCGATTTTGATTCAGAAAAAAATTGTGCACTCCATCTCTACAGCTGGGCAGAGTGCAGCCAGGTCTAAGGGAGGATAGGATATATTTCCAAAGAGCCAGTTTAATACTGGAGTGAAGGGCTGGGACTGGGGGTGAGGGTGGGTTTTGGGTGTAATGCCACCATGGGAGTGGGTCAGGACAGAAATGTCCAGGTTCTCCTAATCCTATTATCAATGGAGCTATCAGCAACGACAGCTGGAGACAAAACAGTTTTTGTTTGCGTGATGAGGAGCCCGTCTAAAGAAGAACCTTCTCTTCTTAATATACAGCGCAACAGGTGTCTGGGGCTTAGTCGGCCTGAGTGTGGAGGACGTCTTTGATGCCATTAAAGAAATGTACTGACAGAGGAAATGTTTCCACTCTCCTGCGCGATCAATAAAAAGCCATTTGGTAAAAAGCAAAAAAAAGGCAGAGAATCATTGAACATACATAATGACCAGCTGGCTGCAACCTCACAGAGAGTTCACAGAGATCTTCTTGAGCATTGATAAGGACAGCAGAAAACCAAAATATATAAAAAATGCATGAGAGGATGGCTGCAATGTAAGTCTATAAGGGTGGTTGGTTTCATTGCACAAGACCCAAATACCCAGGGGGATTCCTGCTTTACACTCAGTGAAGCTGTCTGGGGAGCAGGGAGTAAGCAAATAAACAAACATCAAATCAATACATGAGAGAGAGAGAGAGAGAGAGAGAGAGAGAGAGAGAGAGAGAGAGAGAGAGAGAGAGAGAGAGAGAGAGAGAGAGAGAGAGAGAGAGAGAGAGAGAGAGAGAGAGAGAGAGAGAGAGAGAGAGAGAGAGGAGAGAGAGAGAGAGAGAGAGAGAGAGAGAGAGAGAGAGACTAAGAGAGAGAGAGAGAGAGAGAGACGGAGGACGACTAGAGAGAGAGAGAGAGAGAGAGAGAGAGAGAGAGAGAGAGAGAGAGAGAGAGAGAGAGAGAGAGAGAGAGAGAGAGAGAGAGAGAGAGAACGACTAAGTGGGGGGACCAATACACCCTGATGGACTAAGCCCTGCTATATGCACTGGATAATATGGATAATGTGTGAGAGGGGGAAACTGAGGGAAAGAGAAAGAGTGAGATCAGTCTTATGGACTGAAAGAAAGGGAGAGGTCTTATAAGGACTGAGTAATGTGCTGTAGCTCTGCTCATTTGTGACCCCCATCCCTTCCAAAAAAAACATTCTGCCCTCCAGTAAAGCCTTGTTGAGGTATTGAGGGGAAATAGAACAATCAAGCCCAATCACTATGCAGAGTATAGGTCTGCTCCGACAGGGACGTCGATCATTGCCAACGTGCCTGCTTGATCTCAATCAGCAATCTTTCAGTATCTATGTGTAGCCAATCTACTGCTCCTGGAGATAACATTCTTATCCATGCTAAAATCTACACTGAACAAAAATATAAATGCAACATGTGAAGTGTTGGTCCCATGTTTCATGAGCTGAAATAAAAGATCCCACAAATGTTCCATGCGCACAAAAAGCTTATTTCTCTCAAATTTTGTGCACTAATTTGTTAACGTCCTGGTTAGTGAGCATTTCTCCTTCGCCAAGATAATCCAT
Organism: Oncorhynchus keta; assembly: GCF_023373465.1. Classification (NCBI taxonomy): domain Eukaryota; kingdom Metazoa; phylum Chordata; class Actinopteri; order Salmoniformes; family Salmonidae; genus Oncorhynchus; species Oncorhynchus keta. The sequence continues at coordinate 28,530,348 of NC_068452.1, read as the reverse complement.
CCATCTGACAGGTTCGACTTATCAAGAAGCTAATTAAACAGCATGATCATTACAAATGTGCAGTTTTGTCACACAACACAATACCACAGATGTCTCCAGTTTTGAGGGAGCATGCAATTGGCATGTCGACTGCAGGAATGTCCACCAGAGCTGTTGCCAGATAATTTAATGTTAATTTTTCTACCATATGCCGCCTCCAATGTTGTTTTAGATAATTTGGCAGTACATTCAACCTGCCTCACAACCGTAGACCACGTGTAACCGCGCCAGCCCAGGACCTCCACATCCGGCTTCTTCACCTGCGGGATCATCTGAGACCAGCCACCAGGACAGCTGATGAAACTGTGGGTTTGCACAACCGAAGAATTTCTGCACAAACTGTTAGAAAACATCTCAGGGAAGCTCATCTGCGTACTTGTCGTCCTCACCAGGGTCTTGACCTGATTGCAGTTCAGCATCGTAACACGGGCAAATTGTCATCTTTTTATGGCCACTGGCACGCTGGAAAAGTGTGCTCTTCACAGATGAATCCCGGTTTCAACTGTACCGGGCAGATGGCAGACATGACGTTGTGTGGGAGCGGTTTGCTGATTTCAACGTTGTGAACTGAGTTCCCCATGGTGGCAGTGGGGTTATGGTATGGGCAGGCATAAGCTACGGACAATGAACACAATTGCATTTTATCGATGACAATTTGAATGCACAGACACACCGTGACGAGATCCAGAGTCTCATTGTTGTGCCATTCATCTGCCGCAATCACCTCATGTCGCAAGGATCTGTACACAATTCCTGGAAGCTTAAAATGTCACAGTTCTTCTATGGCCTGCATACTCACCAGACATGTCACCCATTGAGCATGTTTGCAACAGCGTTTTCCAGTTCCCGCCAATATCCAGCCACTTCCCACAGCCATTGAAGAGGAGTGGGACAACATTCCACAGGCCACAATCAACAGCCTGATCAACTCAATGCCAATGAAATGTGTCGCGCTGCATGGGGCAAATGGTGGTCACACCAGATACTTACTGGTTTTCTGATCCACGCCCCTACTTTTTTTAAAGGTATCTGTGACCAACAGATGTATGTATTGCCAGTCATGTGAAATCCATAGATTAGGGCCTAATGCATTTTTTCCCCCAATTGACTGATTTCCTTGTATGAACTGTAACTCAGTCAAATCTTTCAAATTGTTGAATGTTGCGTTAATATTTTTGACCAGTGTAAAAACAGAAATTGGGGATTGTTTTCTGGATACATTAAACCCCATTGAAATGCCTGTGTGCGCTGGGTGTGTATAAATAAGCTGAAAGGGCAGTAAAGATCCCTGAAAGATATGAAAGTCCTGCAGGGCCTATTATTATTTCCACAAAGTCAATGCATTTATCTTTTCCATCCAAAGCAATATTTTCTCTCTCATTGCAAAACGAGCAAAACATAACTGAAAAAGAAGAGTGAAGAACCTAGGCCTAGAGGTAGAACAAGAGAATTACAAAACATGAACAACGAACATTTAGGCCCTGTTACCCTCCTCTGATGTGTGTTGCCCACAGTCACAGTGCTAGCATTCCAGGAATCAGGAAACCTTCTCTTTCATGGAAACACTAACTTTACGTCAGTCAAGAGGCCACACCCAATTTTATAGTCATAAGCATTATTATGTACATGCCATTTTATTGAGTACATTTGAAACAAATGATTGACAAACGAAAACAAACGAAAATTCCTCGGGGAAGAAATCTGACAGTGGCACCACTTGAAGGAACTTACATGTAGCCTACATGTGTCCTTGATACCGGATGCTTACCTGACACTGACACCTAGTGATATAGGCTTAGGCTACTTCCGGACCCAGTGTTCAGTAGGTCAGACTTTAAATGATGTTACACTGGCCCGCCCTGGGCATAAGCAACATAATTGGTCGCTTAGGGCCTCCAGCCGATAGGGAATTCAGCTTATTGTTGAGAGTTAGAATAGTAGAATTCACATGGTGCAATTTAGAAATATTGTTGTGCATCAGTAGTTTCTCTTGTTATGTCAATCACTGACGGTCACTCAATTAGCCCATGTCTAGCCAGCTATCTAAACTTGTAGTAATCATGGTCAAATTATAGACCAGGCACAAAGGGCACGTGCCCAGGGGCCCTGACCTCCTGGGGGACCCCATTGATTTTATTAGTCACTCTCACTCAGATATCATATCAACATGGTATAAGTCATGAAAAATGTGCAGAATTGCAGGATATTAGCTTTAAAACTGCAAAATGTCCTTCCACCCTATTGCAAAAAACAATTGAATATCAAGAAATGAGCTGTAAAACTGCAAATTTTCCCCTCCGCCCCAAGGCAAATTAGTAGAATTGCAGGAAATTTGTTAGAAAATTGCCAAATGTTCTCTCCTCTCCATGGCAAAATGTCAAAAATGCATGCAAACTTGCTTTAAAACTGCAACATTTTCTCTGCACCCCATGGCAACATTTCTGAAATTGCAGGAAGGTATCTCTAAAGTTTTTTTCTATTTCAACTTATTTTAGAAGAAAAGAGGCTGCATCTACACAGGCAGCCCAATTTTGATATTTTGGTCATTAATTAGTTGTTTGACCAATCAGATCAGGTCTGAAAACGAGTTGATATGAAAAGATCTGAAGTGATTGGTCAAAAGAACAATTTGTGGAAAAATGTCAGAATTGGGCTGCCTGTGTAAACATGTATATTTGACCACATCTGTACACTGAAAGTCGATTACATGTAATACACTAACTTAAAATAGAATGTGTAGTTTTATTTCTTATTATTTGAACTTTGTACTGGACCACTGACTTTGGTCTGAACCAAACTCGGTGGGTTACCTGCAAGGCTGCTGCAGACAGATATTAATGTGTTGGGTTCTGGCTTGAGTTCAACATGGCCTCTAATTTGTAACAATTCCCTCCTATGCAGTTTCCTGAACTGAGATGACACCTGTGTAAGCAGCATAAGGTAACATGACCTGTTTAATTAGGTCCTTGACTCGGACACCCTCCACTGTAACTCACCTGAGTGGAACAACTATGTACCACAAGAAACAGCCCTCTAATGCTCCATACAGGTCTCTTCCATATGGCCAGTGAGGTATAACAAGTAAATATATGTGTGTACAGTATTTGTTGGTCTACACATCATCAATACGTCATTACTTTTGTCGGACATATTTGTGCAGGTGTAGACTGCTTTGGTAACACAAACAATAAGCACCTGCCATTATTATGCCCTGTTAGACCATTGCAAACATGGGGGACAGAAAACACAGACCTAACGTTTCAAGGTGATGGTGTGGGTGTGGACGACAGGCTCAGTCGGTTATAGTGGGCTGTCTAACTTTGGCCCGATGTACTAGTAGAGTACCTGTCCACCATCAGTCCCTGTCGTGCAAAGACGTCACCACGAACCCAATTAGAAGAAATAGTCTACAAATATGACATGCACGCATCTCTTCGAATAGGACAAACACAGGCTAATATAATATGTTAAATCAATAAAAAAAAAACGTCCAATGCTAACTTGGAAAACTTACTTGCATCGAGTCGTTGTTAGCCATCTGGTGTCTTGCGTATCACACAGGCTACCACAGCGGTGGGATGACAAATTCTTCTTCAATGTAGCTGATGAATTCTTGATTATCAAATCATTTTAGTGATCTACGACACCATCAAATCAGTTCCTGTCCGTTTGGAGTTATTTGCAGTCAAAGAGCAGGCCAACATTGGCGAATACCCTCAGCACTTTAAAACGACAGTGAACTGTACGGAGAGTTAACGGGCGCCTGTCGCTGCCCAGGTGAGCGAGAGCATCGACAAAAATAAACATTGTAGGCCTCTCATTCTCTTCTTTTTGTCCATGTTCCAAAAGAGCAAGAAGTTACGTATCACCGTGTCCACCTTTCAACTATGTTGTGTAGTTTGAACGCTGACGTTGACTGGTTCATCTGACATTCTACCCCATGTAATTGGAGAACATGACAGCTACAGAAATAATACTAAATGGACATAATTCAATTGTTCACTCACTCTCGAAAATCTACATTATTATTAGGCTATTATTTCCACGCATTGCATCGTCAAGCCTATAATCGGTTTATGAACAAGAACCGTTATGTCTACATAACATAGCCTCCCGCTTACGTAGCCTACTTAAATCCAGGCGAAATATCTATAAACCACAAAAAAAATGCCTGACATTTTGTTACTGTGAGAAAAATTAATGCTATCCTACGCCACTCCTCCCTTGCTGAGAGCTCTTTTGTGCGTGCTTGGTCGTCAATCAACAGTCTAAAAACGGTCTGATGCTCGTTGCTCGTGGGGGCAACTAACCAGTGAGGGTAGCTGAGCGCAAGTGAGGGGCGCGCGTCGTATTGGTCATGTGATCACTATAATTGCAATAAACTTGTTGGCGATAAATCACAATTTTGTGCCTTTAGTAATTTCATAGAGCGATCCCTCCTTCACCACTTGGCAAATCTAAAAACGACTTATCGGTGATATCGCCTTATTCATATTGGCCGAGTCTGCTTACCTTACAATTCATTGTTCATTTGTTGTAATGGAACTAAATGGATTGAGAAAGACTTAATGGTATGAATTTAATATTGTACAGGGTAGGCTTAGGCTAAGCGAATCTTTGTCCGACTCTGGCCATCACTGAATGAGACTAGCGAAGCCTAGTGGTTAGCTGGCCAAACTGTAGCTCAAACTACATGACATTTCGTCTCTGAAAGGTTGCAACCTAGAATCAGGGGTAGACGTAACATAGTAAACGAAAATCAGTGACTCAAATTACTATCATTTCGTATGATATGCTACGAATTACCATTCGTATGTTATGTTACGAATTGCAATTTGGCCAATATGTTACAAATTTTAAATATGTATGATATGTTACAAATTCCAATTTGTTGTCACTAAAGTTATCTAGGTGGCAAATGCTAACATTAGCTAGGCTAGGGGTTAAGGTTAGGAGTTAGGTTAAAGGACAAAGTAGTTGCAAAGTAGTAAGTAGTTGCAAAGTTGCTAAAATGCTACAGTTGTCTGTGATGAGATTTGAATTCACAACCTTTGGATTGCTAGACATTTGCATTATACACCCACCGATCCACCTTCCTTTTATTGTTGCCTTTAGTACCCTTCGGTCTTATATAACCATACCAAATGTAACATATCATACTTTTAGCCTAGTGGTTAGAGCGTTGGGCCAGTAACCAAAAGGTTGCTGGATCGAATCCCAGAGCCGACAATGGCAAAATCTGTTGTTCTGCCCGAGTAAGGCAGTTAACCCACTGTTCCCCGGGCGCTGAAGACGTGGATGTCGATTAAGGCAGCCCCCCGCACCTCTCTGATTCAGAGGTTGGGTTAAATACAGAAGACACATTTCAGTTGAAGGCATTCAGTTGTACAATTGACTAGGTATCCCCCTTTCCCTAATTTAAGTGTTCCGTTTACTATGTTACTTCTAGTATGAGGAAACCTGAACATGGTACATTGTGAGAGGCAACCGATCACATATAGCCTACTTCAGTGGAGGAAAACCCTCTGTCTAGACAAGAAGCACAACACGGCATCGGTCTTTCACAGTAGGTTATGCTGTCAGCATTTCAATGTGCTTGTTGCCATTGCCAACCCAGTTACAAAATAGCAAAAAATAGAAAGAGCTAGTTGAAAGTCATTTTATTTCTAAATGGTTATATTAACGTACTTAACAATGATACATGTATCAGACACAAGCCTAAAAATATCTTAAATAGTAAATTACTATACAGTAGGCCTATCACAGTCTACAAACACTAGTCAAATATAAACCACCTTAAATAGCAACAGTTTAATAATCAAATCCTTTTAGCAAAATTGATCAAGAGTCGATGACTGAGGTGGAAAATAATATTAGATTTTCCAAACTCTGATTAGGCCTATAATGTACTTAATAGTATGCCTCTGGTGATTATTTGAACTATACATGTTTGATGATGGACAGTCATGTCTATACAGATGTAGGATCTTCATTTGAGAAAATAATCCTGCGGCAACAGGAAATGTGAATTATTATGCGGATTATAATTAGATTCACATTTCACATCATAAGGGAAAATCTAATCTGACATTGCAAAGTGGAAATGACCAACTTCAGAAGTCTTTATAAACCTCAAAAACACTACATGCTTTAAATGTCCTGCATAGCAGGAAAGTTCTCCTGCAACAGGGTGATTCAATTAAGACCCTACACCTGTAGCTACTGTCTGGAATAGATTATTGCATATCATTGCATGTCGTACTAGGAATACAGTACTACAGCTACTTGATTTCTTTATTTTCTAAAAATGTATTGGTGCAGTAAATGCATTGTATCCATAGCATTCATCTTCACATAGTATCATTTGGGATGTATTTATGAACTGTTGTCCAACATCCAGCACACTCACCACCCACCTCTAACCACAGGCATAGTTTGATTGGGTCAGGATTGCATCATGGGGTTCACCTTGTCCCCGACACAGCTGTTTACACAACATTAGCGAGCCCGTTCAATCCGACCCACCGGTAGTTTGAGTTTGTTTTGGGTGGGGGAAAATAGTTTTTTGAAAAAGTTCAAAAACATAATCAAAACTGTGTAGAAATGATAATGGATGTACATGTATAGGCTCTTCACTCTGTCCAGCTTGATAACAGTAATTGAAACAAAAGCTAGACAGCGACAAATTCAAATATTTTTGGACAGTGGACTATTTTTTTGAAAGAAAATAATACATTTTAATGCGTCCCTCCGGACGCGGTGAAGACCGAATGCGGCCCACGTGCAAAATGAGTTGGACACCCCTGGTTTAAAGAACTGAATGCATTAAATAAATATCCTTTTCACAAACGCTGCATTCAAACTGAAATAAGTTGTCATACACAGCATCACATACATTTATAATATCACCATGCGGATACATACATATATACTTTTAAAAATATTAGCCTACCTGTCAAAATAGTTTCATAGATGTGCTTGCACAATACTAACATTTTATATCCCACTGTACTGATAATGGATAGAAGACAGATTACATGGGGCTACAGTATTTGTTTACAGTAGTCTAACTCAACCATTAGGTGGCAGTGTTCATCTACCTCTATTTACAAACGGAACTAAAAGAAGACATACAGTATACTAGCCTTTAATAATTAATGCAAATAAAAAATTGACACTACATATACCTGTATAGATGATAAAATTAGAACGAATTTGCATAAATAAACTAAAATTCT